>NC_091438.1:72555650-72856860 GCF_964237555.1 Oryctolagus cuniculus | reverse complement strand
CAGGCAGAGTGGACAGTGAAGAGAGAGAGACAGAGAGAAAGGTCTTCCTTTGCCGTTGGTTCACTCTCCAATGGCCGCCGCGGCCAGTGCGCTGCGGCCGGCGCACCGCACTGATCCAATGGCAGGAGCCAGGTGCTTATCCTGGTCTCCCATGGGGTGCAGGGCCCAAGCACTTGGGCCATCCTCCACTGCACTCCCGGGCCACAGCAGAGAGCTGGCCTGGAAGAGGGGCAACCGGGACAGAATCCGGCACCCCGACCGGGACTAGAACCCGGTGTGCCCACGCCGCTAGGCGGAGGATTAGCCTAGTGAGCCGCAGCGCCGGCCCCATCTCGGATTTAATTTAAAATAGACTTGGTACAAACATTTGAAAACTCAGAGAAATATTATAGAGATTTTTTTGTCATTGTTGGTGTCTTTTTGGTTTGTTTCTGAAAACTTTGCTAATAAAATAGCATAAGATTTCAAATCAAATTTGTACACCTTCAATAGCAAATATTTAGAATAGCAAAATTATATATAGAAAGTGAAAAATAGATTAATCTCACCTCAAATAATGTAATCCCGAACAAAATTTAAAGCAACAAACTCAGTGACTGTTACTGAACATTACATATATACACACTCACACACACAAATGCGTGTCTATATATATATATAAATATATACACACATACACATTGTACATGCATATGTATATCACGTATATTTACTGGTATATACACACACAGACACATCAGGGGTCTTTAAAAATTTCATGAAAAATGCATATTAGAAGGCAACCATAGGGCCAGTGTTGTGGTGTACTGGGTTAAGTCACCACCTGGGATGCCAACAAGATACATGGGCGCCAATTCGAGATCCAGCTGCTCCACTTCTGGTCCAGCTCCCTGCTAAGGGACCTGGGAAAGCAGTGAAGGATAGCTCAAGTGCTTGGGTCCCTATACACATGTTGGACACTTGGAAGAAGCTCCTGGCTCCTGGCTTCAGGCTGGCCCAGCCCCACCCATTGCAACCATTTAGGGAGTGAATCAGCAGATGGAAGATAGCTCTTTCTCTTTCTTCCCCTTCCCTTCTTCTCTTCTCTTTTCTCTTCCTCCCCCCTCCATCTACCCCATAACAGTGTCTTTCACATAAATAAATCATTTTGAATGAAAAAGAAGGCAATCATGCATGGATTTCAAAAATATTTTGCACCAAATAAACTCATCTCTAAATTGCATTTTTCTGAGAACATTCTGAAGTATCCTCATACATACAATGGTGTTCATTGGGTGCAAATAGGTTTTTCAAGAGTCTCCATTCTAAGTACATACACAAACAATGGCTGTTTAATCATAAACTATATACACCATTATTTATACTACTGGTGCGATATTGTAATTTCATACCAATATAGTCTTTTATGCAATAAAAGACTACTTTGTGATATTTATTCTTTACTGGCAAGAATATAAGAAATGTCTTGACTGACAGAGTACTGTATTATTTACCAGTGTGTTATTACATTATGCAGTGCATACAAATAGATTTCTCATGTAAGTCTCCATTCTAACTACATTAATTTAAACTCAATACTACTTTTAAAGATTTATTTTATTTATTTGAAAGACACAGTTACAGAGAGAGGTAAAGCCAGAGAGACGGAGGTCTTCCATTCCGCTCGTTCACTCTCCAAATGACCACAAGGGGCAGAGCTGAGCTGATCCAAAGCCAGGAGCCAGGAGCTTCTTCCAGGTCTACCTTGCGGGTACAGGGGCCCAAGGACTTGGCCATGTTCCGCTGCTTTCCTAGGCCATAGTAGAGAGCTAGACCAGAATTAGAGCAGCCAGGACTCTAAAACTGGTGCCCATATGGGATGCTGGTGCTGCAGGCTGAGGCTTTAACCTGCTGCACCACAGCACCAGCCCCAACTCATTATTACTTTTAAAAAACGTAATTAGTATCAGCTATAATAATTTAATTTCTTCAATATATCAAATTAATTTTCAAGAAATTAAACTGGGACCGGTTTGGTAGCATAGTAGGTTTAGACGCTGCCTGCAATGCTGGCATCCCATGTAGGTGCTGGTTTAAGTCCAGGCTGCTACATTTCAAATCTGGCTTCCTGCTAACACACCTGGGAAAGGAGTGGAAGTTGGCTTAAGAACTTGGTCCCTTAACACCTATGTTGGAGGCACAGATGGAGTTCCAGGCTCCTCGTTTTGGCCTGGCCCAGCCCTGCCATTGCAGCTTTTGGTGAGTACATCGTCGGACGGAAATCTCTATGTCTCCCTCTCTCTAATTCAGCCTTTCAAATAAAATAGACAAATCTTAACAAAATTATATCTTTAAAAAAAACAATTTTTTTGACAGGTAGAGTTAGTGAGAGAGAGAGACAGAGAGAAAGGTCTTCCTTTTTCCGTTGGTCCACCCCCCAAGTGGCCGGTAAGGCCGGCGCGTTGAGGCCAGCACACTGCGCCAATCCAAAGCTAAGAGCCAGGTGCTTCCTCCTGGTCTCCCATGCGGGTGCAGGGCCCAAGGACCTGGGCCATCCTCCACTGCACTCTCGGGCCACAGCAGAGAGCTTGACTGGAAGAGGAGCAACCAGGAGAGAATCTGGCGCCTCAACAGGGACTAGAACCCGGGGTGCCGGCGCCGCAGGCAGAGGATTAGCCTAGTGAGCTGTGGCGCTGGCCCAAAATTTTTAATATCTACTAGATTATACTTTTATCCAACATTCAGTATGTTAATACCATTTATCTTATACTATCATGATATCAAATATGTTATTTATTTAATCCTTACTATTTTAATACTGATATATACTTTACTCATACACACAGAATGATGGGAGAAAGACAAAAGTACATTAGACAAGAATTCTAGAAAATTGAGTTACACTATTAAGCAACTGCATGGTCTGGAATAAGTCACTTAGCTGTTCACAGTTTCACATTATTTTCTATAGAATGAGATGGCTGGTTAAATTAAAAATCCCTTTTGGTTTATATTTTTTTACATTGATTTTTACTTACTAGTGTTAGAAAGCATCCTAGGCCGGTGCCATGGCTCAATAGGCTAATCCTCCACCTTGTGGCGCCGGCACACTGGATTCTATCCCGGTTGCCCCTCTTCCAGGCCAGCTCTCTGCTATGGCCCAGGAGTGCAGTGGAGGATGGCCCAAGTGCTTGGGCCCTGCACCTGCATGGGAGACCAGGAGAAGCACCTGGCTCCTGCCTTTGGATCAGCGTGATGCACTGGCCTCAGCAGCCATTGGAGGGTGAGCTAATGGAAAAAGGAAGACCTTTTTCTCTGTCTCTCGCACTGTCCACTCTGCCTGTCAAAAAAAAAAAAAAAAAAAAGAAAGAAAGCATCCCGTTTCTTTATATAGATTTGTCTTTGTATTGAGAGTATTGAAAAGATATACAGGAGATATATAGGATAGCACATACTCACTCAGACCTACCTCCAATGGTGGAACTAGAAATGTGCCAGGGGATTTCAACTCAACCTTACCAAGGTGGCAGGTACCAACGCCAGCACACTTGATAAAGTGATAAGTATAAATACACATCTGATCAAAAAGGGTAAATGTCGAAGAGATTACACAAGTAAGACCAGTGTAAGCAAATAATGAAAGATAGAATCAAAAGGGAGAGAATGATCCTGCGGGGGAAGCAGGTCACACAGCAGACTCATAGAATGGCAAATGCCCAAAACAGCACTCCTGCCTCAGAATCAACCCTTGGGACATTCGGATCTGACTAAAAGGTCCATTAGAGTCTCACAGGCATGGAAAGCCATGACACGATGGCAAAAAACAATCTAAATGAAAGATCCTGGTGAACAAGACCCCAGCAGAAGGATCAGGCCATCAAAGAGAGAGGCGCCTTTCTCTGAAGGGAGGAAGGAACCTCCACTGTGATGCGGCCTTGACTAAACAAATTCAGAGTTGGTGAACTCAAGGGGCTTCCATAGCCTAGACAGCTCATAGCAAGAGTCTCGGGTGATTGCTGACATCATAAATAAGAGTACCAATTGTTAAATCAACAACGGGAATCACTGGGTTCATGCTCCCCACGTAGGATCTCTGTCCTTAATGTGTTTAACTATGAAACTCAAAAACAACACTACTAGTCGAACAATACCCTATACCTGGTTCGGTTGTGTGAGTGCAGCCTGTTGAAATCCCTGCTTAGTATATACTAAGTTGATCCTCAGTATATGAAGGTAATTGAAAATGAAACGTGATGAAGGGCAGGATGGGAGACGGAGTGGGAGAGGGGAGGGCCACGGGAGGGAGGGAGGTTGGAGGGGGAAGCCACAACAATACAAAAGTTGCATTTTATATTCTACTTAAAACTATTGGTTGAACTCTGTAATTAATACACAATTACTCTTAGGTGTTTAATAAATGCTATGACTAGTACTCAAATAGTATTTTACACTTTGTGTTTCTGTGTGGGAGCAAAATGTGGAAATCTTTACTTAATATATGCTAAATTGATCTTCTGTATATAAAGATAATTGAAAATTAATCTTGATGTGAAGGGGAAGGGGAGAGGGAGTGGGAGAGGGGAGCGTTGTGGGTGGGAGGGAAGTTACGGGGGGAGGAAGCTATTGTAATCCATAAGCTGTACTTTGGAAATTTATGCTCATTAAATAAAAAAAAAGAAAAGATTACAATACTAGTTTAATTTACATATATATACATATCGTATAATCATAATCAATGGTTAAATATTTTAAGCCAATTATTTAAATTAAAATCAATTATTTAAATTCAAAATAAAATTAATAATTTAAATAATTTTAACAATTTGTTAAAGATATTTGCAAATGCACTTAACTACATAAACAGACAACCACAAACAATATAGTGTTATTTATCTAATAAAACTGGTGTATGATATACAGTGAAAATACTTTCTCACATATATTGGTACTGCTTTTAAATATTTTATTGCTTGCACTTTGTAACATCAAATTGACTAACATTTGCTTTGAATTACAGAGACCTTGAAATCTAAACATTCTTCTGTGGAAGTCAACATGAAGAAAAGCATAGATCACTACACATTGTATTGACCGGGATTAAAAGTAAAAATATAACCTTTTAAAAACCCAAAAACATATATTGCAAAACAGAAATAAGGTCGATTTTACATAAGTATGAATGATTTAACAGATGGTATATCTTCCTTAGCACAATGCTTTATGATGCAACATCTTAAAAATAATATCCCCTTCTTTGTCTCAACACAAGTAAAGTTAGTATCCTACCAGTATCCAGATTGAGCATTAGAAATTTATACATCAAAATTAAAGAGTAGATTTTGGAAAATTGCATTAGTAGTTACCTAAACTGATAAATGTGTGCATATATTTGCATTAATCATTAAAAATTAGTGTTTTATTATCAGGTTAAATTAGTGGTCAATAATTATTCTTGTTGAATATGACCATAAGTAAGCATGTCCAACAACTGCAAATGACAGGCAGTAATTAGGAATTAAAAGAATCATCTTAAAAGGCTTTGCCAAACCTAGCGAACATCTACTTCCATTTGCAGGATTTCTGAGAATATAAGTTACAGGAAAAATTTGAATTCCATGCAATGTTTATATCTAATATAAAACTCTACCATAAAGTTAGTATTACATAAACCTGCATCACCAGAAACAGATTAAAATTAATCCGAGCTCCCTCTCTCCTGGAATCACGAAAATCCCTATCCTTTAGTTGGAGCTAGCAAAGTGTGAGGGTGCCGTTGAGGGCGGGGGAGGAACGTTCTTAGCAAACTCATGATAATCCACTCCTTCACTGAGTTTGTGGCTTTATTACCTAGAACCTAGATGACCCAAAGAAACAGAAAGGAAGGGATTCCCTTCAAGGTAACACCAATGTGTAACAGAAGCAAACGTAAAATCACTCATAGAATTCCCATGGATAAAGCTTCAAAGAAAATGAGCAGAATTGAAAAAAAAGGAAAAAAAAACTTGTTAAATATACAAAGTGATATGAGAGGAGCCAATGGACAGCACAGATGGCATAATTATACTTACAAAAATTTTGGACAGTGAAATTCTAAGGCATGAAAATAAGTACTCTTATTTAATAAATGATAAGCTTGAAGCAATGACTAAAAAGCCAGCAGATTAGGGGGAAAATTTACAGGCATGAAAGATAATTGTATGTTAAGCTATTTGAAAATGAAGTTATTAATAAATTTCAAAAGGAAATTATCTAGAATGTAATTCTCTCAAAGGAACAGTTAAAGCAGTTCGAAAAATAAGAGTTATAGGGACAAAGCAATAAAGTTTAACATATATTTAATAAGAATTCCACAAGAGAAAAGAGACTGACAATGAAAATTTCTCCAAACTAATGAAAGACATCAATCCACAGATTCAAAAATTCCAAACCAAACTAGTATAAATAAGCCAGAAACACAGACTTAGATAAACATTGTAAAAAAAATTGTTTAGTCACCTCTCAAAACTATGTTATCCTCACACATGCAATAATTAGACTTCCAGTCACTTTTCAACATCAGTGGAATATAACATTCATTGAAATGATACCTTCCATGATGTGAAAAAAAAACTGACTTCTGTGAATTCCATAGACAGTGAAAATATTTTGAAAAAATAAAAAAAACACAACAGTTTCAGAACCAAAAATTAGATGCGTTTGGCACTAACATTCAATTTCTACTTAAATGTAAAGTATTTGTTCTAAGTAGAGGCATACAACCTGCAGATTGAAATTCAAAGAAAACAGTAAAATGAAAAAAATGAGTAAATATGTGAGTAAAGCTAACAGAATATTAACTAAATAAAGCATTAGTAAAATTCCCTTTGAATTGTAAAGGGAAGATAATTATTACAAATAAAATATTACCTTAAAAGAAAGAAAAGAGGTAATTAGAGTTAAAATACCTTACTATTTGCCCAAACAGCCATTCATATTAACAGGCTGACTGATAAAAATCCACAATATAAACTCAAATATTGACAGATTGTCTGTACAGGAAATTAGTACAAGTGTTCAGAACTACTGATTTAAACAACATGGCATAGTCTAATGCAGGATAAGGGCTCATGTACCCTTTAGGGGCAGAACAGAGATAAGAGGACTTTAAAAAAAAAAAAAGTTTTTTCTCTTGAATATCACCTTGGGTGCAGATAAGTATGTTTTTATCAATGCTCGCAAAATGGATAGAGGTGCTCGCAAATTACATGGTTCTAATCAGCGCAGGTAAAGGAAAGATCCTGTATGCAAAAAGTAAATGTTATCACATCTTTTTGCTTTATATATCTAAAATATTTATGTTTTAAAAATGACTGTGTGATAAACTGTGGACTTCCTAACATATTTTCATCTATTTACTTCACTAGAGAAACAGAACCTGAGCAACCTTATACATGTTGATATTAGGTTCTAGGAAGAACAATTAATGTTTTTAAGGCAACGAATTGATATAACTAGAGTTACACTTTCAAAAATTGTTCTTGAAATGAATACTTTGGTACTAGAATTAAACATTTAGACACTGAAACTGGAAAGCAAATTCAAAAGGAAAATATACCAAAACAATTGATTACACTTCTGCTTTCTATTTTCTAACACTCAAGTGATATGGTATACATACACATACATATAAAGATATTCTCAATATTATAAATGTTATCAGGTATTTAGCCAAGCAGTTAAGATGCCCAAGTAGGCATCAAAGTGCCTGGGCCTGATTCCCAGCTTCCCAGCAATGAAGATACTGAGAGGCAACAGTAGAGGTTCAAATAACTGAGCTCCTGCTACCCATGTGGGTGACCTTGAATGAGTTTCTGGCTCTGGGCTTAGTCCTTGCATAGTGTCAGCCATTGTAGGTACTTAGGGAGTGAACTAGTAAATGGGAGTGCATTTTCTCTCCTCCCTCTCCCTCTCCCTCTCCCTCTCCCTCTCCCTCTCCCTCTCTTCCTCTCTCCCCCTGTCTCTTCCTCTCTCTCCCTCCCTACCTCCCTTCTCAATAGCTCTCAAATAAATATATTAATATTATTAATGATCTTGGCCAATAAGTTTTGTTGGTACAATTTTGTTATTCATTTTAGTTATTTTCAATAAGAGTCTCATAAAACAAGAGCCTTTCTCTAATGTGCAATTATAAATTTATTTATCTGTATAAAAAAGTCACACAAAACTAAGTACATAGATACTACAAAAATTGCAAATTGGTGGGAAAAAAATCAATGCTTTACAACTTAAAGAAATTGTTTTGAAAGAAAATTTATCCCTACTCTTTAAAGGATCACGAAATCAAGGAACAGTTTCAGGAACAGCCATTTTCTTCACTACTTACAGACTGACCTCATGTATTTTTTTTTTAAAGGAAAGCCATCAAGAAATACAACTCAGTATTCACAGTTTGAAGAATCTGCAACATGTACTTCCAATTGAGAGATACAATTGCAAACAACAGCCTGCACAAGCGAAACACGGAAAAACTGACTGAGGAAGTACAATAGAATTGAGTGTACTTTTCGAAACCAGAGCTGTAATCCAGTTTGTAAAAAAATAAAGAATGGAAGTATCAGCCTAACGCTGCTGAATCACAGAAGCCTAACACAATACAACACAAGGTGACATCCTTTTCTTAAAGAGCCACAAGGCTCATTGAGTCTGGCGATTCAATTACCCTCTCAACCTGGAAAGAAGTCGCCTCCTGTGTGGACGGCCACTGGCAGGGCAACATGGGATGGCCTACATAAACACAGCCTGTAAATACCTACAAAGCTGCAGCCTTCAAAGAACAAGAATCTTTGACCTTTCATGATTGCTACAGCAATTCTTCAACAAAAGATTACTTTTATATTTTCTAAAATGTCTAACACAGATTATGTTTCCAAGTACATATCTTCAAAATATGTATGCACAATGTTTCATTAGGTAGGAAAGAATATGGACAAACTGATTAAGTTGAAAGTTTTCCTAAAATAGAGAGGATGCTGGTTTCCCTAGGCCTTTTATGAACTTTTTGAATAATAGCAATAATAGCTTTTTGAATTTTATTTCCATAGTGCATGCAGGTCTTGAATAAATGGATTTGTGTCCTAATTAAAATCTAAAATTTAAATTAAAATTGAGCTTTAGACTATCTTGGGACCATCTGCCCAGCATGCATCTTTTAAGATCGCTCATAATAATTCCCATATCACAATGCTTGATTTCTGGACTGCTAATTTAGATACATGTGCTTTAACCAAAAACATTTTATATCTCAAAGATTGGACATTTTGCTTCACTCCTTGTTGAGATCATTATGAAAGAAGACACATTTCACATATAATTCATATAAGTTTTCACACTAAAACAAAGTTCCTGTGATGATGAATGTTTGGGATACCATGAAGTCAATAAATGACAGCCCTTCCAGAATTGATCTTCTGAATTACAAAACATACATAAACATCAATGACTTCCTCCTGCCTATAGGATTAAGTCCCAAGGGATGAGCATGGTTTCCATATTTTCACAATTTAATCGCAATCTAATCTTGACTCTAGTCCAGTCACCCTAATTTATTACACTTCCTCAAACCTGCCATGTACAAGCTCACATTGCTGCTTTCTCATCCTCTAGCACCACATGGATTGTGGTACTGACCACACCAAATAACAGTTATTAGCTAAGTTTTTTTTTTTTTAAATTCTCTGTTCTCTTGATTGTGAACTTTTTAATAAAAGATGTATTTATTTATTTATTTGAAAGGCAGAGTTACACAGAGAGAAACAAAGAAAAGAATGATCTGTTATCTGCTGGTTCACCCTCTAAATGGCTGCAGCAGCCAGGACTGGGCAGGCTAAAGCCAAGAGCCAAGAGCTTTATCCGAATCATCCACATGGGTTCAAGGGCCCAAACACTTATTCCCTCTTCCACTGCTTTCCCTGACACATTAGCAGAAGATGGAGCATCTAGAACACAAACGGGCATCCATATTGGATGTGGGCATTGCAACTTAATCCAGTATGCCACAATGCCAGACCCAGATTATGAACTTTTTAAATGCAAAGTTATAGCAAGGACCATGTCTTTCCCAGTGCCCAACACTGTATATATTTTACTATGTTATTAATAAATACAGCAACAAAAATACCAATCACTTCTAGAGGATTTACCATATTGAATGAATAGATAACGAATCCTATTTCAAGAAAATATCTGTCAAGTGATCATGATGTTGGACATTTTCATATACAAGCACTCATATTATTCAGTTTAAAACACAACTTTATAGGACACATGATATCTTTGCTTCATAAGTGAAAGTAACTAGGTAATTTTCCTTGGTTTCACAATTAAGTGATCAACCTAAAAAATTCAATCCATATTTCAAATCCTTATAAATGTGATCATACTGTTCATGACTCCATACCTATACCTAAGTATAGCTTTGATTTCTTTTAGAATCCTAAAGTAATACAAATGTATTATTTTTTCCTAAAATATTTCTTTTTTTCTTTTTTTTTTGTTTTTTGACAGGCAGAGTGGACAGTGAGAGAGACAGAGAGAAAGGTCTTCCTTTTGCAGTTGGTTCACCCTCCAATGGCCGCCACGGCTGGCACACCGCGCTGATCCGATGCAGGAGCCAGGTAGTTATCCTGGTCTCCCATGGGTTACAGGGCCCAAGTACTTGGGCCATCCTCCACTGAACTCCCGGGCCATAGCAGAGAGCTGGCCTGGAAGAGGGGCAACCGGGACAGAATTCGGTGCCCCGACCGGGACTAGAACCCGGTGTGCCAGTGCCGCAAGGCGGAGGATTAGCCACGTGAGCCGCGGCGCCAGCCAAATATTTGTTTTAAATAATTGACATATTCTAAAATAACAATTTTTAATCTATAAGAAACCTGGTTATTGAAGGAGTACTTACTGGATCTTTACAATATTTTAGAACACTGATGTCAAGCTTTGTAAAAAGAAAGAATCTCTACATGTTACCAAATGAGGACTTACTGGATCTTTACAACATTGCAGGCCACTAAAGTCAAACTTTGTAAAAGAAAGATTCCCTAAAAACCTGTGGGAGAGTTTCTTCAGCTTTTGCTCATTTGTTAAAATATAAGACACGTGGTCAAGAGTTGCTAATGTTCCTTTCACAAAAACAGTACATACTATTAATCATTCAATCAAATATTCACTTAGTAAGTGAAAACTGGGCTTAGCCATACATTGACTAAAAAACCTAAAGATCAAGTTTTCTTTTGTTCTACTGATACCTTTAACAGCTTCCTTTCTATTTTTTGGTTATTTTTGTTAAAATTCTAATAGGGTCTATGAATTACTTCAAATCTTAAACATTAATTAAAGGGAAAACTCCATTCCCTTGATGAATCTCAGTGTGCTAGACTTAATACTAATGCGTATTTTAAACAAAGATGTTTCACAAATTTTAAGTGTGCTTTGATAATCAGTGACAGTTCCTGTCTATAAACACTTAGCAAGCTTAAGCTAAAATATTCAATGTATTCAATATTTTGTATATAACAACCATGGGTTTCAAAGTAAACCTATTTTGAAATAAAACACGCTCATTTTCACAATAAGCAAATCACAAATTGGTACAGCTTAATTAATAAAATGTGCTCTATTTCCAAATGTCAACAGAAATCATATTTATAAGATAAGCTTTATATTTAAACCACAGGTAATAATAAATAGAGATCAAGATCAAATGCCATTATAAATTTTCATTCGCAGAGTTAAATCTGAATTTACCTTGTTTGCAATACTTGTGATGAATGATTTAATGTCTAGATTAGTTGGACAGCTCTTCTGACAGGGGGCATCTGCACATTTCAGGCATCTAGGAAATAAAACAACTGCATTTAAATAACATAAAGTAACTGAAATAATCTATGTATTTTTTAAATATCCATCCACAGTTGGTGTCTAGTAAGTATAAATAAATATTTAGGTTCAAATTTTTTTGTCTTATTTGAAAGACCAACAGACACACAAAAAGAGAGAGAGCTTTACTCCCCAAATGCCTGCCATAGCCAGGGCTGAAGCCTGGAGCTGTAACTCAATCCAGTTCTCTCCATGGATAGGAGGAACCCAATTACTTGAATCATGACCTGCAGTCTGCCAGGGTCTGCATTGACAGGAAGGTGGGGTAAGGTCCAGGGCTGGGAGTTGGAGTTGAACCATGTCGAGAAGTGGATGTCTCCAAAGATAGGCTAAATACCCATTCTTCTCTGAAATGCCTTTTAAGCAATGAAGTACACGCATGATATCCACATTCCATCTTTTGCAAATCTCTTGAGATGCACAACATAGAACAGTTCTGTGTAATAATTACCTCCACACCACCAAGAGTTAAACCAGATTCTAATGGGACCTCATCTTTTCAAGATCTATCATTTAATCGTTTACTCTATCAGCCTTGTTTTGATCCCTCACTACACTGACAACACTTAGAACAGGCAATCTTTTACAAAATCTATAAATATTGTAGAACACAATTATTACACAAATGAAAAAGTAAAGTCTTTTATTTAACTACTTTTACTATCCTTTTTCTTCCCCCATTCTTAGCTTTCACCTCCCCCCACTACCTCTTTGCCTCCCTCCATCCCTCCTTCCATTTTGCTGATGTCTTTCAACTTATCTACAATTCACCTTGCAACTGCTTGCGATTGCAGATGTTTCAAAGCACAGTCCCCATGTACCCTCTTCAGGGCCAAAGTCCTTATCCACCTGCCTTGCCTCAGCTGAACAGGACACGGCTCCTCTCTAGTGGAGCCTGTATCTGATTACAAATCAATGAGGGGTCCAAACTCTTGCCCTCTTTGGGGGAATCAGTCTGCAGAAATCCATTGAAGCCTTCATCATGACTGTCTGCCCAATCCCACTTGCCTCACCCTTCTGTGAATCTTTGCTTTCAAATAAGCATCCTGCACACTAACCTCATCTCAGAATATGTTCCCTGAAGAACTGAGCAGAGACACATTCAAACTTCACTGTGCTTAAGAACCAACTGCAGAGATTGCTAAATGTCAGAATGCACAGAGGAGTCCCTGGTGAGTCCAAGTTATTGCCTGGGAAGTGCATGTGGGGAGCCTCTGAGGTAATTCTGATAAACATATACGGTTGGAACGATATCACGAAAACCACTATTCTATAATTATTACTTCCAAACACCTTAAACTACTGGCGATAACTGTCCATTCTGAGTGCAATAACTCATGTGTGTCTCTGTTCATTTATTCATTGACTAACACTTAATAAGTCCCTGTCACATGGCTCACCCTCAGCGCTAAGTATATAAAAGTGATGGACAAAAGATGCTGCCCTCATGGAACTGGTAGTCAGGAGGATGCAGAAACAGTGCAGTGGTCAGGGCAGTCATCACGAGTCTGGGTGGAAAGCAGCATGCTAAGGAATCATACAGGAGGCTACAGCGTGAGGAGAGTCAGGGAATGATTCAGGGAAAGCCTTTGGGACTGGGAGGAACAATACTTAAATTTCGATTGAACAATGACTTGATGATAAGGAAGTAAATGACAGTGGGTTGAGAGCACAGAGTCACTCAAGAAAAAGACTCAAAAATACATACTGTATGTGCCAGGGCTTGGAAATAAAAGAACATGACTGGATAGGTGAACCAATGGGATCTGGTCTGACATAAAGCAAGAGTAGAGGTAGAAAGAAATAGGCTGGAGATATACAACTTAAGAAAATATGCCACTGTTACACGTATCAGAAGCCAGAATTCTCTAAGAATGTCACCCAGAAAGAATCCTACATTGCTCAATGACAAAGGTGACTAGAGAGCTCATTTTCTTTCTACTTCCATGTGTAAAGACCTTGGCTCATTTCCTTCAAGTAAACAATACCATTCTCCTTGTCATTCTTTTGTGAGAGAGTCCTCTTCATTGTCTGAGCCAATTTCTCAGTACCTAATTAATATCTTGTTTTTAAATCTGATCTCTTTTCTCTAGTTTGTGCACTTAGCCTTCCTTTTAAATTAAATTTTACACAATGAGTACTGAAGGCTTTTCATAATCAATTGTCCTCTCTGAAATGTAGTCATTAAACCTCTCCCCTATCATTTCTCTAAATGCCATTGTGTGATTCACATCTATCATTTAGTTGAGTTCCTTTCTGCTCAAACTTAGGTTTTTTTTCCCCTAAAACACTGAGTTCACAAAAAATTTCTTTAAAGCATGATCCCCAGCATGTACTGTAAAACAATGCAAAGAAAAAAAGCATAATGCATGGTCCAATTGGTCCTGTTGTTGAAAGGAGTTGATACTTATATGTGCTGCTGTCATATGGATAAATATATGGAGCATTAGTATCAGTTTGAAAGCAATTCCTATTATGTAGTAACAGAAAATCGTTAAAAATATGGCAAATAATGTGACTTCTTTTTTTCATTTATAAAAGCAAGTAATTTCATCAGTTTTAAAATATGTACTATTATACCAGATTACATATGTGGCATAGCATATAGATTCTGCTAACCCTTAATGAAGTCATAAGTTTTCTGTTTTTCTTTAAACCCCAGCTTGAATAATAAGGCAATTAAAAATAAAGTAATGTCAGTAGGTATCAATGAACCGAATTAATGTGCAGTGAATTTTTCTGTTCTTCCAGGGAAATCTTAAATTCAACATAAACAGATTCACTTAACAGCATTGGCAATGTAAGGATTTTTAGTTGTAGTTATTAAGCCTCTTTACCAAATAATTCTCCTTTTATTATTGAGCTAGTTCACAAATAACAGCTGTTGGAAATGTCAGATGTTAATGAGGCAGGGCAATGCAAACCTGAATTGTAGCATTCTTTTTTCTTTGGTGCTATGAATATGCCAGAATGGGCAGACTCTGATAATAATACCATCTTGCAATTCTCTAAGCGCTCTGCAGACTAAAGTGCATCAGGCTGCCATTAATCCCACTTATCACTCTGACAGCTCAGTAATTACACTACTGCTATAGCCAGGTAGTCCTAATAAAATATCAACCACTGCACTGGAATGTATACTGGTGAGATGTTTTATTAAACTTGGGGGGGTTTGATCATCAAGTGACATTATTGTTGACCTATTTTTCTATTTGACAATAAATTATCCTTTGACCACGCCATAATAGATATTACAGAATGCATTTACTGTACCAAATCAGAAAGGTACTGCATTACAATGATGTAGGCAAATGGTGTAAATAAAATAGCAAAAATGCATGTCAGAATGTTATTACCTAAATTGCTTTAAATGATTGATACCATGAAAAATCACAGACACAGTACATAGGGAATATGTCAACAATTATTGTAAACCACAGTTCTACACAAATTTTCCTTAGAAGTAACATTTAAATTATACCTGTTTTTATCTTCAGTCATTTAATTCCCCTTTTACTTTTCAAAGCTATCCTGTTGTAATGCAGATTATTTTTAAATGCAATGTAACAGACAAAAGTTAATTCAGATAAACAATCATGTGATGTTTTTAATCCTCAAATAATTACATTTACACTAAGGAGTATATTAGATTATTTTTAAAGCAATGAACCAGATTTTTTTACTTATGATAAACTTTTTTCATTTCCATATTTAATAGAGAGGGTATAATAGATTTCATTAAAACCAAAATATTGAATCCTTAATAAATGTTAATCTTCCATGATTCAACACGACAATAAAATACACTACAATATGTAGACTTCTGTACTGTTACTTATGGAACAAAAACTATTAAAGATATATCTACCCAGGATATTTCTCTAGAAACATTATTCCTCATCCCAAACATCATGAGGCTGGACAGTTTTACCCCATGGTATAAAATCAAAACATATTATCTTGAGGAATGAAATAAGTGGCATTTCATTCTTCACACATCTGAGAACAGACGTCTGCCTCTTTTATTGGTAAGCATCTGCAGCAGTTTGATTTGTATCCCATATTTGTTAAAGAATTTTCTAATCCATGAGCTTAAATGATTCAGTTAATTTCTTTTATCAGTTCATACACACATACTCACACACACCCCTACCTGAAAATCTTAAAACTCACTTTATATTTTCTTTGTTTAGCTAGACTGGTTTAATCAACTCAGCACTGTTTCATCAGTCTATGTATAATCCACGTTAATTTATATATAATGACATTGGCAACTTAGTATTTATATTATTTCCTAATATTGACATTGCATTTAGGTTTTTGATGTTATATAATATTTGGAAAGTCTAACTAGTTGACATGTAGCAAGTGGGTACAGGACCTAGCTTTCCTGCCATTCAAGGGCCAGTATAGGCAAATACATTGCTTACTATCCACTCACAAACAAGAAATACTCCTATTGAAAACTGTGAAAATGTGAGATCAGGTTAAATGTATAGTAGGAATCCAGAAATGGAGGTTCAAAGTGTCACATATGTGTCTGAGTTTAGCAGTTTTCATCCCTTTCACCCAGACCTGGCATATTAAAAGAATCCAAGAAACACAGCAGATATCTTTGAAACATGATGGGACTAAGCCATGTTCTTATCCATTCAACAGAGCATTCAAAAGCGATCCTCAGCTTCCAATAATTCTCTGGCAATTCACACATCTTTATTTATTCAATATTCTGTTTTTTTTATTTGACAGAGTTATAGACAGTGAGAGACAGAGAGAAAGGTCTTCGTTCTGTTGGTTCACTCCCCTAATGACCACTATGGCTGGCACTGCACCAATCTGAAGACAGGAGCCAGGTGCTTCCTCCCAGTCTCCCATGCAGGTGCAGGGGCCCAAGCACTTGGGCCATCCTCCACTGCCCTCCTGGGCCACAGCAGAGAGCTGGACTGGAAGAGGAACAACCAGGACTAGAATCCAGGGTGCCGGTGCCACAGGTGGAGGATTAGCCAAGTGAGCCACAGCGCCAGCCCTCAATATTGTATTAACAACCGTCCTATATACCTTCTGACTATGCTTATCTGATCACACTTCAGGTTCATACTGGCTAAGGGGTATTTGGAAGTAACTTTGAATATTCTTTTTTTTTTTTTTTTTTTGACAGGCAGAGTGGACAGTGAGAGAGAGAGAGACAGAGAGAAAGGTCTTCCTTTTGCCGTTGGTTCACCCTCCAATGGCCGCCACGGTCGGCGTGCTGAGGCTGGCGCACTGCGCTGATCAGATGGCAGGAGCCAGGTGCTTCTCCTGGTCTCCCATGGGGTGCAGGGCCCAAGCACTTGGGCCATCCTCCACTGCACTCCCGGGCCACAGCAGAGTGCTGGCCTGGAAGAGGGGCAACCGGGACAGAATCTGGCGCCCCGACCAGGACTAGAACTCGGTGTGCCAGTGCCGCAAGGCGGAGGATTAGCCTAGTGAGCTGCGGCGCCAGCCTTGAATATTCTTTACTGTGCATCATGGCCAAGCTTCTACATTCTGCTTAGCTGGAAGCTACAAGAGAATCATTAAAAGTAATCAAATTTTTAAATTTTTAGCATTTTCCCTTGTTAACCACACCTAATGTCATGTTTTAAAGCTTATAATATTTATTTGTATGTGCAAGTCAATACCAAACATAATTCTTAAATAGAGCTATTTATCTACTAGAAATTTTCACTTGCATGTGGATATTTCAGAATGATTCAAGAGCTGAAAATTGGAACAGTACACAATTCATACAACTTATTCTCAAAATAATTTGTTGGATGATGATGATGATGTCTGGAAGTAAAACATTGTTGAGGAGTTTCCTACCAATATCCTGCAGTCTGTATCAGAGAATTAATTGTTGGTCTCATCAAATACCAACAGCTTAAAAATGCAAAGTTTATGCTTTTTCTATATTTTAAATTAAATGAAAGAACTTTCGTTAAATTCAATGTTCATTTCTTATCTTCTCATAAAACAGATACTTAAAAATCAATAAAACAAATTTTGTCTCCACTGCATATGAAAGCACCAAGGCTCCAGTGGTTCCCAGAAGCCTAGAAAGACAGTAGCCAAACAGCTGAGGAAACTACTAGAACACATTTAGCATCTCCACTCAGAACAATTTCGTTCACGAAGGCACCCACGTAATAGTTGCTAAAAATGTTATTTCTTCGAGAGTCAAGGAAAGAGAGCAACAGGCAGATAGAGTTCTTATCTGTGGCTTTATTCTGAAAATGTCCACAAGAGCTGTGGGTTTCAAAGTCAGAAGCCAGGAACTTAATCTGAGACTCCCACGTGGGTGATGGATACTGAACAATTCGAGCCATCACCTGTTGTCTCCCAAGTTCTATACTGGCAGGAAGCAACAATCAGAAGCAGAGCTGGGAACTGAACCCAAGCACTTCAACCTGGGATGCAGGCAGCTCACCTGGCATCTCAAGCACCAGATCAAATGCACTTCCCAGGTAACAATTTGAAAAGGTGGTGTTTTGCTGACCCCATCTCTTGGTGACATCAGTGCATCTTCACCATAATATACAAAGATTGAAAAAAAAGGGCACTTTAGAAGTCACTACTAGAAATAGACTACAATATTATTACTCCAGGAGTCCAATTTTAGTTTAAGAGCAAAAAGTAAAAGATGGTCTTGATGGCTATTAAATATGCTACAAAAACTCTGACAATATAAGAAATGAAAAAATATGGCTGGCGCCGCGGCTCAATAGGCTAATCTTCCACCTTGCGGCACCGGCACACTGGGTTCTAGTCCCGGTCGGGGCGCCAGATTCTTTCCCGGTTGCCCCTCTTCCAGGCCAGCTCTCTGCTGTGGCCAGGGAAGGCAGTGGAGGATGGCCCAAGTGCTTGGGCCCTGCACCTGCATGGGAGACCAGGAGAAGCACCTGGCTCCTGCCTTCAGATCAGCACGGCGGCCATTGGAGGGTGAACCAACGGCAAAGGAAGACCTTTCTCTCTGTCTCTCTCTCTCACTGTCCACTCTGCCTGTCAAAAAAAAGAAAAGAAAAAATAATAATGTATATATTGTTTTCTTATAATTAAAGTATCTCCATAAAAATCTTATGTGTACAGGAGTGAAACAAGAAAAATGTGATTGAATCAATGCACACTGATAAAGGCAGGAAGATTTATTGAGAGAAAAGGCACACACATTATGAACATGTGTACCCAGAGAAATATGAGAAATCTGGTATTGAAAGATAACAAAAGCCACACAAAGAAAGCAGGGTTAGTCCTTAAAGTTTCCTAAACTGGGGCTCTATGACAATAGAAATATAAGTACAATAAGTCTTACATACCAAATGCCAAATGAATGGTCATAAAAATTATCCTAAAAATTTTGGGGATGAATTGAGATCCCTGTAGAATGAAGCAGTGAAGGAAAAGTATCCCTATATCTAACTTCTGTTAGATACTTAAAATTGCACAAGATAATGACTTATAAACTGAACTGCTAAATTATTACATTGTAGCAATTTGAACTAAATGTTAAGTATTTACCAGTGTTTTACATATCAATAATGCAGAAAAATGAAAAGTCAATGAATATAAAAAATAAACATTTACAAAATGGTTTTCTGCCCCGTAGACAACTAGGAGCTGAAATAGCAGATGAAATTTGATTCCGGACACCTGCAGCTACAATAAGAGATATGATTTACTCAAGACATCCAGAGAATACCAGGGATTAAAGCTCTTCTTTTATGCCCTAGAGCAGTGGTCTTGCTGGTAACAATATCCTATGAAGTCATTCTTCATCCACCTTAAAGATGGAGGGGATTGAGAGTATTTAAAGGATTGAGCAAGATGTCTAGATTCAAGAGAAAGATAAGAATCTCTTCTGTCTTGCAGTAATGAAATAACTAGTGGTGAGCCATGTACTTAGGGTCATGTTCTTTATAAGATTTGCCAGCCTAAGCACATTAGGTCACACATAGCATATACGTTTGATATATGAGTGTTCATGTACTCAGACTTATGTGTAGGCTAATATGAATTGAACATTCAGATATGCTTACTCATTCAAAGCCTTTAAATGTCTAACTCAGAAAGCACAGCATAAAAGTTAAGAGTTGAGACTCTGGTACTTGATTGATCATATTTAATTCTTGACTTCACTTTACTGGTTTTAAGACTTTATATAAATGAGCTAACCACTCTTGGCATGAATTTCCTCATATACAATTGGGGAATCTTCAGAATTTTAATGTGATAATTTAAAATGATTACATACATGTTAATATATAATAGCATGGATTTCTTTAGTAATTTAAAAGCATTCATAATAATCCTTAAAATGCTTCTAATATTATGCATTATTTCCTCTTCCTTAAAGTGGAAAGGATTAAATATATGCAGAATAATTTTCTAAAGTTACATACATACATGTAACACAGTAGACATCTCAAAAACATAAATGCATGCTCTAAGTGTTTATTTTCTCCACATGGAATTTTTGAAGAAAGAAAATTTATTGCCATTTAAGGAGAATCAGAGAAGCGTTATATACAGAAGTACTTAGGCTGGCAGTTGAAGGACAACCATGACAGCAGGTTCTTGATGCTTCTGTAGTTCTTCTCTTTATTATACACAGTAGCTACCACCGTACCACGTACATTTTATCTGTCTATATGGAATGAATGAAAGGAAAGGAAAAAGAAACTATTACCTAATGCAATCTATCCAGAGGGAGAGAGGGAGGGAGGGAGGGAGAGAGAGAGAGAAAGAGAGAGAACAGGCCATGATCTCAACCAGGAAAAATACTCTCATACATCATTGGTTCTCAGCACTAATACTAGTAGTTGGAACATAAATTTTTATGGAAAATCCCTTGCTTACTCAGTGAATTCTTCAATAATCAAGCTATGACAACACAAAGGTCAATCTCAACAGTGATCTAATGCTACTTATATGAAAGCCTTTCGTCTTGATATTTCTATTTTTTCTCCATGCTAATGATGTGAAGAAAAAATATTCTAATAATCGGTAAATTAAAGGTGATAGTTTGGACTGTACAATTTACTCTAGAGCTTTTATTTTATTTTGAAAATATCACATTCTGGCCGGCGCCACAGCTCACTAGGCTAATCCTCCACCTGTGGCGCCTGAACCCAGGGTTCTAGTTCCGGTTGAGATGCCGGATTCTGTCCCAGTTGCTCTTCTTCCAGTCCAGCTCTCTGTTGTGGCCTGGGAGGGCAGTGGAGGATGGCCCAAGTGCTTGGGCCCTGCACCCGCATGGGAGACCAGGAGGAAGCACCTGGCTCCTGGCTTCGGATCGGCGCATTGCGCCGGCTGTAGCAGCCATTTAGGGGGCAAACCAACAGAAGGAAGACCTTTATCTCTGTCTCTCTCTCTAACTCTGCCTGTCAAAAAAAAAAAAAAAAAAAAAAAAAGAAAAAGAAAAAGAAAAAGAAAGACGATAGCACATTCTACCAACAAGTATAACTGATCTTTAAAATGGATGTATGTGGTTAAGAAACTATCTGAAGGATGCAGCCAGGAAATGAAAAATCCACGTAATAAAGGAGCCTTTTTTTTTCATTCCTTCTCCACACATTACCTCCTGGCTCTTTCATATCTTCAATACCCATGTAAGGCATAATTTTCCCTTCACTAGTTCTATTACTGTGAACTGACAAGATGGCAACAAAATATTTCTTTCCTTCCAGAGTAGGTTAGCATTTTACTCTGAAAAAACGGGCTATATGGTCATCCTTTTGTATGTATTCACAATTAAGGAAATACCTATATTTTCTATTCCTTTTAAATTTTAATAAGTTTATAAACATGCAATCACACATATTCATAATAGCAGTTATCCATGTAGCCATGTTCAAAATCCTAGTTTCACAATACATTTTACAATCCAGTCTATCATTAATTTTACAAGACAATTTTTTTTAAATCAGCATATCATTGCTTACAATTGTGCTCCTCTTCACAATCTAGAAAGCTGATTTTACATGATGCTCAATACACCTTTGATCTTTCATAGACCTTAGAGGGGACTGGGTGACAGTACTGACAGGTTTTATTATAGCCTTCTTACCACAAAATAATCTTAATTCACATGGACTATTTCTCCAGTAGTGTCATAAACTCTTTGATTTATGTTGAGGATTCTTTCAGTGTCACAGAAAAAAGACATTTTTTAACATACCGATATGTTCTACAAATTATCTTTTCAAATTTTCAAATGCCTGTGGTATGTTTATCTTAATGGCAATGAAGCCCCTTTATGTACTGTAACCCAAAAAGTCATATTCACTGGTCACAGTAGCTCTGGAAGAAAACTTTCTGGCAAATTTCAAAACTGAAAATACTATGTTTAGGGCTTATTTGCTGGCAATTGCAGAAATAATTTGATAGTAATATTAACAGACATGGAGTTTTATATCTGGTCTCTAGAAAAGATGTGAAATAGAAAGTCAAATATTTCAAACTATAAATAAAAGTTTGTTGATTATAATAGAATTTTTATGTATGGAACATGATTATAAAAAAAAGTTCACAAATATGTAAACGTACTTAAGATCATGTAGGAGAAAATTTGAGCTAGTTTCCACTTTCCACAATATATTTTGCAATGAATATTAAAAGCATGTAATTAAAAATAATATATAAATGTTGCTTGCCAACTAATATCATAATATCATGTAATTTCTATTTTTTGTACTTAATATGGATATGATTATATGATTTTTATTCAAAAGCATATAAATCACCCAGGTAAAAGCAAGTTCATATACTGCCATATACCTTCTTCCTCTCTTAAAAACCTCCCAAATTCTTACAAAGGCTCCAGTTAATAGTTTCAATAGAGTATGCACAATGGAATGTACTTCTGAATGGTTGCTGGCTCAAAAGTGAACAGAACAAAGGGTCAGATCTGGTCAAAGAAATAAAGAGTGAGTGTCAACAGAAGTGCTGGAGGGACTCACTCAGTTAAAACAACAATGGAGACAACACTTGGCCTTAAAATTACAAGATAATATTCACTAATAATGGAATTTAGAAACAAGCTTCTCCATATACCAGCTCTCTAGGTACAACAAAGCAACAGGAATAATCAAACTTCAAATTACTTAATAAAAACCTACTGTGGGGCAGCTCTTTTGGCACGCTGGTTATGATGCCTACTTGGATGCCCACAACCTGTATAGAGTGCCTATTTTCAAGTCCCAGTGTCGCTCCCCCTCTTCGTGGAGGAACGACACAGGACCCTGCGTTGTTCTTTCGTCTGCTCGGCCCTCCCCGGGTTTGCTGCTGGTTCTTCCCGGGTTGGCTACCGTCCCTTCCACCTCCGTGGAAGGGCGGTTCCCCCTGCCACTTTCCCCACTTCCGCGGGGGAGCGGCACACCGCCGGCCGGCTCTCTCGGGGGCTGCTCAGATGTTCCTCAGGTGTTCCTTCAGATAGATGTTCCTGGTGCATGTTGTCTCTCTCCTCCTTTATAGTCCTCTTCCACCAATCCCAACTCTGCTACCCACATGCCGAGTACTCTGCTCTCCTCCAATCAGGAGTAGCTCCTGCTGTTTATTGGTTGAACTGGAGGCAGCTGTGTAGAAGCTGTTTCCTCCTCTCCCAGCACCATATTGTGGGAGAGCAGATGCATAGAATAAGTCTTAATTCGAGTAACAGTCTAGTCTGAGTTGCTCCCCACATCCCAGCTCTGCTTCTTATTCCAGCTTCCTATTATTGCATGTTCTAGAAGGCAGCAGATTATAGACCAACAACTTGTATCCCTGCCACACATGTGGGAGACCTGGATGGAGTTCCAGTCTCATGGCCTGGGCTTCCCCCAGCCCTGACTGTTGAATGCATTGGGAGAATGAACCAGCAGATCAAAGATCTTTCCCTGTTTGTCTCCCTGTCCCTGTCTCTCTCCCCTAAAATGAAATGAAAATTTAAAAAATATTAACTAAAAAAGCTACAACATTTGAAGTTTTGTGTTTGGTGAAGCAGAAGGCTTACTGAAACTTACTAGGAAGATGGTGACTTAAAAGTATCCTGGACTTACTTCATGTAAAAGGCTCTCAATGGAGATACTTTTCTTTAGAAGCACAACCGTGACTGCAAGTGTTTTAGAGATTACAAAAATACATTTAGAAATACACGAGCAGATGTGTACTTTCTGTTGCAACAGCTGAATTTCATGTGTGGATTCCACACAAGTTTATCTAAAAAATTTACATCATAAAAATATACTTTTTGGTGCTTGCACTGTGGTCAAATGGGTTAAGCCGCTGTTTGCAGTGCCAGTATCCCCATATGGGTGCTAGTTCAAATCCCAGCTGCTCCACTTCCTTTTTTTTTTTTTAAAAAGATTATTTTATTTGAAAGCCACAGTTACACGGAGAAAGGAGAGGCAGAAAGAGAGAGAGAGAGAGGTCTTCCATTCGCTGGTTCACTTCCCAGATGGCCACAACGGCCAGAGCTATGCCAATCCAAAGCCAGGAGCCAGGATCTTCTTCCAGGTCTCCCAAGTGGGTGCAGGGGCCCAAGGACTTGGGCCATCTTCCCTGCTTTCCTAGACCGTAGTAGAGAGCTGGATTGGAAGTGGAGCAGCCAGGTCTCAAACCGGCACCCATATGAGATGCCAGCACTGCAAGCAGCGGCTTTACCCACTACACCACAGCACCTGCTCCTCAGCTGCTCCACTTCCAACCCAGCTACCATGTAATGGCCTGGGGAAGCAGCAGAAGATAGCCCAAGTCCTTGGGCCCCCTGAACTCATGTTGGAGACCCAGAAGAAGCTTTTGGATCTTGGTTTCAGTTTAGCTCAACCCCAGTCATTGTGACCAAATGGGAAGTGAACCAGCGGATGAAAGACCTCTCTCTCTCTGCCTCTCTTTTTCACTCCGTACCTCTGATTTTCAAATAAATAATTAAATCTTACCACATTTAATTCAAAGTATTTTAAAATTTAAATATCCATTTATTTTACTTAAATAAGTCTATATGGATTACAACCAAGTTTAAAAAAATTCAGTACATTTTAAACTATTTTTTAAAAATTTATTTATTTGAAAGGCAGTTACAGAGAAGGAGAGGGAGAGCAAGAAGAAGGTAGGGGGTGGGGATGGAGGGAGAGAGGTCAAACTTTCATCCACTGGTTCACTCCCCAAGTGGCCACAATGGCCAGGGCTGGGCCAGGCCAAATCCAGGAGCTTAGAACTCCATCCAGGTCTACCATGTGGGTTGCAGTGGCTCAAGCACTTAGGCCATCTTCTGCTGTCTTCCCAGTCGTATTAGCAAGGAGTTTGATTGGAAGTTGAGCAGTGGGGATTGGAACTGGTGCCCACATGGGATCCTGGTGTGACACACAGCAGCTTATCCCGCAACATGCCAGCTCTTTTCAACTGTTTTAAACATCCCCAGTGATTGTGCTGTTGTCTTGATGAAAGGAGAATCTTGGCATAAAATGATCTCCAAGTCTTGCCTTTTTCATTCCTACCTCTGGCTGCAACACATGCCTCATTGGTATAATACTGCTTATCTTATTCTATAAGCAGGTCAAGTCATTTTCAACCTCTGTGCATTCCAACATGCTCTTCCCCCAAAGGAAGAGCCATGTTTCTGGGCTCAGGAAACTCACATTGGAAGATCAAATACTCATCCTCAAGTAACAGGCTTCAGGTGTCTTCCTGGAGCCCCACGGCTGTCTATCAGAAAGCCATTTTGATCTCTCAGCACTCTGGTGGTTTTTATCAAAGCAATTATCATATTGGGCAGCAACAGCTGATTTATTTCCCTAGTCTCTCTTGTATTTATTTTTCCAGTAAGCAAATGGTTAGGTTTCTTTATCTTGTGAGCTAGTCTACCTGGAAATAGATTAATATGAAATCTGGTAAAAATGAGAGGTAAAATTTCAGTAATGCTCCTACTAATAGTTTAATGTTTGGGGAAATTTTTTTTTACAATTTTTCATCAATCTTATGCACCTATTATAATGAAAATAATTACATTTATTTTTATTTAATAAACACATAAGGAATTTCTATACGCTGACACTGTTTTATAAATATAAGGGTACTTCAATACTTTCATGGAAAATGGAATTAAAAGACAAGTGTATTATAGTGCAAAAAATCTGAAATTCAGGGATGTTTCACAATGTTCATTTCATGAACTTTTTGAAGATCCCTTGATTTAGCCCATTTAGTCATAATCACTCAATAAGTTACATCTAACAGGAACTCTAACAGGCCTTACAAAAGCCTGATAAGATACAAACTGCTGTTATTCTAATTTTAAATAAAAAGATTACCTAAACATAAAATTCTCTGCCCTAGTTTTGGTTTGAAATATTTACTGCCTTCTTCTATGATCCTGGTAATTATCAAAAAGTTAATAAAGTCAAGGGTCTATCTCAATTTTTTTCTGCTGCTTTTCCATTAATTTAAAATACTAACAGTGTATGGCTGACATCAGAGCTTCCCTCAGTTTATGGAAGCCAGATGCAGGATTCTTATGCAGATTTAACTCGCTCTGAATCTCAGCCTTTACTTAACATTATTTCATTTCTGTAATAGTTCTATAATGATATTCAACAATCTTGACATGTAAAAATAGTGAATATCATAGTCATTATTACATATTTAAAAGATGGCTGATTTAAAAAGCAAGCTAATAAAAACTCATTTATGTACTAAGGATTCAGCAATACTTGTTGAACATATTTTTTATTTAGAAAGCATTTTATCTTATGTAAATCATATATAGATGTCAATATGATCAATCTTTCCAATAGAAATATCAGACAAAATAAAAGCAATCAAGAACAGTGTCACAGAAAGATGAGTAATTTTAGATACAAATATATATTCAACATCTATAACTATGATCATCCCTAAACCAAGTATTTCCCTATTCAACTTTGAAAACACTACATATTATGGCCCCTCAAAAGGTAGCTAAAGCCAGATTTATTCCCATTCAAATTGTTAAGGAGATCATTATTATTCCACATTAAGTGTGTGTGTTTGAAATGACCAAGAAGTTATTTCTGTTCTTAAAATTATAATGTGTAATTGACAATGATGACATTGCACATGAAGAATATATAGAAATTTCAGGAAATTAATGAGTGGGGTAAAGAGTAAGAATAGAAATGTTTAATCTTCTCAATTTAATTCGTATCTTAATGTAGACCATGGATTCAGGCAGTAGCACTGCTTAGAAAATGAACTAATATGAAGATGATCTGATCATTAACAGATTTTTTTAAGTTAGCCTAGAAGCTAATGGATACAATGTTTAGAAATAATATCTTCAGTACAGTCATTAAAATTAGCTGCTTACAGCTTAATATGATTTAAACTATAAAAATGGGAAAATAAAAAAGTTAACAGCAAATAATACATATTTTTTTACAAATGGTATATTCCATCAACTGTGCCCCTAATGGAATGCATTAGAACACTGACAATGCTGTCACAGTATGTCACATGCTCCATTACATTTAAGAAAGCTGAATGAAGAATTTGAGTGGAGGTAATAGAACTTAAATGTGTTTGTGGTCTGTGGAATCTTAACACATTATTTCCATTGTTCCTTTATTTCTTCTTTTGTCTCTTCCTTACTTCACTTAACAAATATTTAGAAACTACTTTCTCTTCTCTGGATAGTTTGCTAGATGTTGGAGATAACCAAGCTGAATAAGGTGCAGGTTCCGGCCTTCAGAAGCTCACATTGGAGGATGAGATAAACAAATGCTCATCCACAAATAACGGGGAGGGGTGGCAATAGAAAAATTCATGACACAGAGTGTGCACACTTGCCCCAAGTGTAGAGATGTACTCATCTATTCACATGTCTATCGTTAATGCCCGGTATAATGGTAAAGATGTAGGGGGTGTTTGGTGGTCATCTGTTGACTACTAAATGAATGGGGGTTTGGATTTGTTTCTTCAGGTTATGTGTGTGTATATGTATGTACACATGTGACTCTTGGACAAGCTAAGTAACGCAGCTTGAGGGATATCCAGGAGATAAGGAATTTCAAGCATATCTACTGTCTACCCATATGGGATAGAGTTTTCAAGACATCTCTCTTGGTGGCTGGGGATCAACCCAGTTTCCCTTCTTGTTTGTAGTTCTCAAGAATGACTGCACCATGTGCAGAAAATGCAGCACCCTGAGATAAGGAGGGACTGCCTAGAGCTACCCAGACTGTGTTCTGGTCTCCTCCTAGAAAGAGGATATCCTTATATCCTTCTACCTTTAAAGCATCAATTCCAGCTACTCCAGAATATAACACTTAGGATGTGGGGTACACACAGTCAAGACACCACTCATCCCTGGATAGTAACCTGGGAGATTGGCTCACAATGAATTATAAGCTTCGCTTGTCCCTCACTGCCTATCTGTAAACAAAAGGCCTGCTTCATGTAAACATCCCAAATATCTCAGAAAACTTGGGAACCACTGCACAGTGACTCTGCTTCAGGGAGCTCCTGCCTAACTAATTTAATTTCCCCCACTGTAAACCTATCATCTGTTCTTTCAACTGACTCCCTTCTTTTATCAAACATCATCCATTAAGTACCCAAGACAACACAGCTCCATAAGAGGCAGTACGGTTTACTGGATTCTGGATTACTAGCTTTGTGATCTTGGGAAAGTTATTTAAATCCTTTATGCTCCAGTTTCCTCACCTAAGTTACTAATTATAGTGTAGCTGTCACATTGTTATAGGCAGAATAAATAAACCACCATGTGAAACATTTATGAGTGCCTGCTGACAGTAATTGTTCAATAATATAAACCTTTGTTGTAGATCATTTTTATTATTATTAAGGAAAGATGGAGAATACAGAGCAGAAAAAGAACTTTCTTTTTCCAGTAGTTGCTGGGAACCACAGTGTTAGGAGGAAAACGGCAGAACAATGAGTACTGCACATGTTACTAGGAAAATAAATGCTATAATAATAGCAAGCACCACCAAAGTCATGTTCATAGTAGCTGCTCAATAAATGTTCACTAGCAATCATGATGAAAATGTCTTAATTTTCCAAACTAATGCACATGGGTTTAGGGAATACAGAAGTAAAAAGATATCATTTTTGCATAAAATAAAATCTGTAACCATGGGAGATCATAAGGAATAACATAGGTGTCATGTGCATCATAAAAGCAAAATGCAAGTCACACCACAAAGTTAAATGTAAATTCATCTCCATAGAAACCCCACTACCATGATGAGTTATGGTTAGTAATGACTAGGCAATCATTATTATATGTCTAAGTGACTTCTTGCTTAGTTCACTGTTAATGGCTTTGATAGGACTGCTTCAGTAACCAATTCTGTCTGGTTAGCAGGGCAAATTTACACATCAATACTGAAAAGTTATTGAACTCCAGGGTGTTGGGAGTATGCAGGGAAGCAAAATGACTCTCCCTTTGCCACAGGACATTTGCTGATGGAGGTAGAATTTTTTGCCTCCTTTATTCTCCACAGCTAAAACAGATAATTTTCCAATCCACAAAAAACAATTCATAAGATAATACAACATTCAAAATTTGTACTCCAATTAAACATAAGGCAAGGAGAAAATTATGTAAACATAACTTCAGGGAATACATTTTTCTTATGTGCTACACTTTCACTCAAGTGGTGAAATTTCTCACCTGCTCCCTTCTGATATGTTTTCTAAGGTGAACCTTTCAGAACAATCCCACTGAGAGGAAATTGCTTTGCAAGCTAGGAAGATATTAATCTGTTCTCCCAACATAGTGGGTGTATAAATCCTCCTTTATTGAAGAGGTATTATTGTTAAAGTTCTATATATAAGACGACAGTACAGTATTGATTCTGGTGATGCTAATACAAAAGCAGTATTTTTAGTTAAACATGTTCTATTCTTTCAATTTTCCTGCCTTTTGCTTTCCTCTCCATACCTCACTCACACTCCCGCCCTAGCTGTGTCCTTTAAGATTAGCTGTCATTTCCTCTTGCAAAGCCTTCCTCAACCACCCTACCTCTTTTAAAAGTTATTCACTTCCTTTTTAATATTCCCACATATTTCAAACTCTCATACAACTTTTTAAGCTCCGTGTATTCCAAATCTAGCCTGACAGGTCTCAGGAGGACACTCGTTCATGCAACCAATCTCTAGGCCTGCTAGGAACAAGGCCATTGGAAAACAATAGCTAGTACCCAAGCTACATACTTTCTTTAGCTTATGGTTAAACAAATAAATCAACAAATAAACATCTCATTATAAAACAAGATAAAATTATGATGCTAAACAGCAGTAGGACCAAGGGATCAAGGCAGTGTTCCTGTCCTCCCAAAGATGAATAGGAATTACCCTGAATTTACAGGCAAGTGGGGATCCGGGGGTGGGTGTGGGGGTGGCAGGAGGCCCAGCATGTTGGAGGCATTGAAAGAAAGTCATCGAGAGCAAAATAGGACTTAGTCTTGGATTTTCAGCAGCTAGCCATATTTGCTGCTTAACAAATGCTTGTTGAATTGATTAATTAATTAGTTACATGATTTGCATACACTGCTTGGTTTGTGAGGACTTATATTATTCCCATCTTGGGAAAATTAAAACTTTTAGAAAGAAATTTATTTACCATTATAACAAATAGGAATATTTTTGCCTTGTTAAGACTTTCTCCATTTCAAAAATTCAAAAGTAATTTAGAAAGCTATAATTCAGAATTAAACACAGTATATAAACTATTTATGATGCAGATTAACTTGAAAAATAGTCACCTTACATACATATGCAGTATTTATAATATTTAGAAGTTTTTCTGTGGATCCAAGGAGATGTAAATTGTACAATCTGCTTAAGAAAAAAATGAACATTATTTTCCACATGGTGTTAGCAAATGAATGCCCAAAAAGGCAGCTTGGCACTAACCATTTCTTTTGTCTGCCCTACTGAATTCCCATAATACACATTACCTGAGCAAAAGGAATGCTGGCCCTTGATTGATTATCTCATTTACAGATATCTCCCATCACAGAGTGACTCGGCCATGAGGCAATCAAATATACTCAAAAATAAACTCCCGGGGCCAGTGCTGTGGTGCAGCAGGTTAAAGACACAGCCTGCAGTGTCAGTATCGCATAAGGATGCTGTTCAAGTCCTGGCTGCTCCACTTCCCATCTAGCTCCCTGGTAATATGCCTGGGAAAGCAGCGGAGAAGGCTTGGACTCCTGTACCCATATGGGAGACGCGGGGGAAGCTACTGGCTCCTCACTTAGACCTCAGTCATTGCAGCAATTTGGGTAGTGAACGAGCAGATGGAAGACCCCCATTTCTCTGTAACTCTACCTTTCAAATAAATAAAGCTTTAAAGCTTTGAAAATGTTAAAAAAAAATGAACTCCCAGGAGGAAAAATTAGCACTGGACAAAGAGTGCTCTCTGGTTCTCATTCTGTTATCACCAAATCATGAGTATAACCATGAACAAATTATTTAACTTCAAGTAACTGAGTCCTAAGTGACTAAGACTTCAGTTTTCTCATGTATGAGAAATGGGCATATAGGTAGGCAATCTAAAGTACCTTCTAACATGCAAACGTCATAAACTCATGTCCTCCTCATATGTTATCAATGTTATGAGATTTTAAAAATTAACCTTAGGAGATAATTGATAAAGAATTACCAAAATTTCACATTCTGAACTTTTTTTTTTTTTTAATTTATATGACAGGTAGAGTTATAGGCAGTGAGAGGGAGAGACAGAGAGAAAGGTCTTCCTTCAGTTGGTTCACTCCCCAAATGGCTGCCACAGCCAGCGCTGCACTGATCCGTAGCCAGGAGCCAGGTGCTTCTTCCTGGTCTCCCGTGAGACTGCAGAGGCCCAAATACTTGGGCCATCTTCCACTGCCCTCCCAGGCCACAGCAGAGAGCTATACTGGAAGAGGAGCAACCGGGACAGAATCTAGCGCCCCAACCGGGACTAGAACCCAGCACCCGAACATTTTTTTAAATGAAAGGAATTACTTCATTTTATTGTGCTTTGCAGTTTTTTAAGTTACATAAGGTGAGCAAATTTCATACACACAGATTTAGGAGCACCATACTTCCCACCCTACTCTCCCTTCCATCTACAATCCTACCTCTCTTCTTCCTTCTTTTCTTATTCTTTTAATTTTTAAATATTTTCAATATTTTCCCTATTAATACTAAGTAGAAATAGCATTTTTAATATTCCTGACAAAGACTAATGCTCCATTGTGCCTGACTTGTCTGTGTTACTACATCTGGTTAGCCTAATTATTTACACAACAGTTTCCCCTACTGCTCTATAAAATCCTTTCAGAGCCATGCCCATATTGTATTCTTTCTGTATTACTCTCTATCACAGTACCCAGCTAATAGTAGATAAATAAATGTTAAATGAACAAATTAATGTAGCTCCAGTATAATTTATCTTCCACCCCTTGACCCCTACAAGGAACCCATGCTTTCTTAAACTGCACAGTACTGACTTCCCAAATTATCTTTACTTTCTCTTCCTCTTTTACTCTGATTCTATTACTTCATGCTGCTTTCTTCCTCTTGGCAAACCTATACCCAACCTCCATTCATTATCTCCACTGAATCCTGCCTATCCCTTCTCTGAACTCCTCCATTAAGAAAAGAAAAAAATTTTTTCTATCTTATCCAATAACAGATCCTTATTTCCTAGCCCAGTGTCTCAAACACAGTAGAAGCTAAAATTGGTTAAACTGAGTTGAATAATGTTGCCTATTAATTGAAATAGTTCTTGTCTAACAGTAAAATGTGTCATATAAAAAGATAATGCATCATTAGAATTATTGTGCTTTATTAATTTGATTACTGAGGTGTACACTAGGGAACTAGAAATAAAGATTTAAAAATCCAAAACAAATACTAAGATTCTCCACAGCCATCCAAACATCCATTATGAATCTCTTTGAAAGTAAAGTTTCCTAGTATCCTAATTAACATGCATTTGTTGTACAGGAAAACATCCTCAAGGATTTTTTTTTACTCAGCTCATAATTGTTTATACTAATAGCTATTGCATATTTTATTAATCTAGAATTAACATAAAGTATGATATAATCGACTACATTCAAAAAATATGAAAGAACACTGCTGATAATTTTTTGAAGAAGAAAGCAGAAGCAGGGAGGATAGAGAGGAAGAAATTGCAAGCAAGAGGCATCAAAATTGAACAAAAGGCTAAGAACTGGATGAAAAATGAAAGAAATGATAAAGGCATGAATACAGAACAAAAAGAAATAGTAAATATGTGAGAACAGATGAAAAGAAAGGAGAATAAAACAAATAAAGAACATCAAGGGATGGAGACTGAAACAATATTTTAGTGTCATAAATAAGTTATTTATTCTGTACTTTCAGAAACAGGCTTTTAACATTAGGAAATTTAAACATAATATAAGGTAAAACAATTCACTATTCCCAAGACAGATTTCTAATATTTCCCCCCTTCCCTACCCAGAAATTCTTATGTACTTTCAAAACAGTTAAAAGGAGATATTGCCTTAGATTAAAACAATCTATTTGGGTTTAGTGCAAAGGTAACATTACATACATATTACCTGTTCCTGTTAGTAATAGTCAATACTTTTTAGCATTTTTCATTCAGTTCCTAGCCAAAGAACAAACTTTCAACTTTATTGCTCTATGTAACATTATCTGTTTTCATAATTTATATAAAATTAGATAAAATAGTTATATTCATAATTAACTGCACTTTACAATAATTTTAAAGCTCCAGGATTATGTTTCTATTTCCTCAGAATAATTATTTATGAAACTTTCTTGATTTACAATGCTGATTCACAAACAGCTTCCCATATTTTATGCATATTTATTTTAGAGGTTCATTACACAATTCTCTTCTTCTTATAGACTGAAAACTCTTTAAAAGTAATAATTTTAATTTATATTGTATCTCTATTTGAACAGTGCCCAAGAGTTTACACATTCTGCAAACCTTTGTTGAATGAATTAGTGAATAAATTAATGAGATGTTATAGCCTACATATACTTTTGTTTAAAAAAAAAGATTATTCATTTGAAAGCTAGAGTTAGAGATAAAGCACACGTGCAAAAGAGATCTTCCATCTGCTGCTTCACTCCCCAGATTATGGCAATGGGTACAGCTGGGGCAGGCTGAAGCTAGGAGTCAGGAACTTCATCCAGGACTCCCGACATGAGTGACAGAGTCCAGGTAGTTGGACCACCTCTGCTGCTCTTCCCAGGCCATTAGCAGAGAGCTAGATCAGAAGTGGAATAGCTGAGATGTGAACCATTACCCACATGGGATAGTTGCCCACATGGGATACCAGCATCGCAAGAGGTAGTCTTACACTATGCCATAATGCCCACCCCATAAGTATTGATTAATGTCTTTTATTTTGGGGGCTGGTGTTATGGTGTAGCCAGTTAAGTTGCAGCCTGCAATGCTGGTTCAAGTTCTGGGTGGTCCACTTCCAATCCAGCTCCCTGCTAATGCACCTTGGAAAAGCAGCAGAAGATAGCCCAAGTGTCTGGGACCCTACAACCCATATGGGAGACCCAGATGAAGCTCCTGGCTTCAGCCTGGCCCAGCCCTGGACATAGCAGTCATCGAGGGAGTGAACCAGCAGATGGAATACCTCTCTCCCTAACTGCCCCTCCCACTCTCTCTCTCTCTCTCTGTAACTCTTTCAAATAAATAAATGTATTTTTAAATTATTTTTTCATTTTTATTTGAAAGGGAGAGAGAGAGCGAGAGTGAGAGAGAGAGAGAATTGTCCCTTCATGGTTTATTCCCCAAATGCCTACAACAGCTAAGGCTGGGCCATACCAAGACCAGAAGCCCAGAACTCTATCCATTTCTCCCACGAGGGTAGCACAAATGCAGCTACTTTAGTTATCACCTTCCACTTTCCAGTATGTGCAATAGGAGGAAGGCAGCTGGGAAACAGATGAGTGCAGATGGAAACCAAGCACTGTGATATTGGATGCAGGAATATCAAGCAGTGACTTAACCATCATACCAAATGCCATCCCTACTTTGATTAATTTCTACGTGAACTAATCTTTACTTGTTTGATACATTTGTCTCTGCTTATTATAGCCTAATATATCTATTACTGCCAAACCAATCTTTTAAAATATATATTTCTTAAGCATATTTTCCTTATCCAAAACATTAAAGAATTTCCATCCTATCTAACCTTCAAGTTCTAAATGCCTTGAGGTTATTCCTTCATACATTTTAATGTTGTCCAAATCTCACTTTCACTATTATGATATTTCTTTCTGTTTTGAATATACATCATTGTCACAAAACTGTTGTAAAAACTCATGGAGTTTATGAGAATGAAATGCTTTTGCACCTTAGTTTCATTGCTTCTGTATTTATTACTCAGATATCAGCAAAGTGACAGAAATGATAGCATGCCAGTTCTGAATCTAAGCCTCAAAAGACCCTGCATGCTTTTGCCTTCTATGGGAATCCTTCCATGCCTCTGTGAGCAACTCCTAACCAACCTGATGTGGGAGTAGAGAACACAGAATGAAGAGGCCAGCTGTGGAATTCAAGTGTAACCCAGACCTTCCTATAGGCAGTCAATCCCAAATAGGAGGAGTCTTCCAAAAGTTCATGGAAAATAAGCAAAATGAAAAAACTATTCACAGATTTTAACTTTTCTGCCACCAAATAAGCTTATCTTTCTATTCCATTTTCCATGAACTTTTTGAAGTACCTACAAATGTGAAAGAGTTTATCCAAGATAAGCAGAACGACCTACATAGCACTGACAGGATGAATAAGTATACTCAGGAGCAAGAACAAGAGCTGATTGTGATTTGGGTTGACTTTTTCTACATCAGTATCTAATTGATACATGCAATGATCCTCCCCAGATGTCAACTTCAGACTAAATAACACCAAACATCCAAAATTAATTTGGGAAAGTCCTCTCCTTAAATAAGGCCAGCATCAAATAATCATTTTAAGTTCTTTCAACTTAAGACTTTAGTTTCTTCCCACCAACACATCATGGAAATGTTGAGATTTGACAAATTTAAGAGAAAATCCATTGTTAGAATACTCATGGAAGAGGTCTAAATTTTACTTAAATGTTTCCATAAATAAGTGCATACTGGTTCAATTTAGCAAAGAGATAACTCAGAGAAAGTGCAATTCCCCTAGGAATTTAGGGAATCTGAGAAATAGTCTCTCAAATATTTAGTCTCCTGATTATGAAATTTCTTGAGCAAGCACCCTCTTATGTTCAAACAGTTCTAGCCTTTTTTTTTTAAAGATTTATTTATTTATTTGAAAGCCAGAGTTACACAGAGAGAGGGGAGGCAGAGAGAGGGAGAGGCAGAGGGAGAGGGAGAGGGAGAGGGAGAGAGAAAGAGAGAGAGAGAAAGTCTTCCATCCACTGGTTCACTCCCAGATGGCCAAAAAGGACGGAGCTGTGCCTTTCCGAAGCCAGGAGCCAGGGGCTTCTTCCAGGTCTCCCATGTGGGTGCAGGGGCCCAAAGACTTTGGCCATCTTCTACTGCTTTCCAAGGCCATAGAAGGAAGCTGGATCGGAAGGGGAGCAGCTGGGTCTCAAACCAGCACCCATATGGGATGCCAGCGCTTCCAGCCAGGGCATTAACCTGCTGAGCCACAGCACCGGCCCCAGTTCTAGACTTTTTAATGCCAGGGTATAAAAATTTCTCTGTGTGTTTCTAAGAAAGTATTAATAATAAAACCTTTCATTACAATGGGACCATCTGCTTAAGAATCAGAAAAACATGGTCTTATCCTGAATGTGCACTTATCAGAGTTTGTATCAGCATTAGCTGGTTTTAAATACTCATTTTTTTCTCAAAGCATTTCCAAATACCATTATACAAGCAAAATTTTTAGACAAATCTGACTGACAGGAAAGAAAATCACTTATCCTGTTTTATTGTCATTTTAGAAGATACATTAAAACCTGTGATGATAATTTAAAAATTTATTCTTTCACATTCTAAACTTAGTCATTTTCTTTGTAATTTAGGCAGTTGAACAGCTATTGCCATGTGAAAATTGAAATTATTCTATTACAAAAGTTAAATTCCTGCTACTAGATTGATAATTGCTCAACATTTTTCATTGTATGTAAGAAACGGCCTCATATTCATGCAAGACTTCTCAATTTCAAATATTTGTATCAAAAATACATATTTTCCTAATAAGGAAAAAACCCACAGTTGAATACCTAAGGGAAGGTTAAATTAATGCTCTTTTTTTTTGTTGTTTTGCTTTTTTTTTGTTTTTTTTTTTTTTTGTTTGTTTTTGACAGGCAGAGTTGTCAGTGAGAGAGAGAGACAGAGAGGAGAAAGGTCTTCTTTTGCCGTTGGTTCACCCTCCAATGGCCGCCGTGGCTGGCGCGCTGTGGCCGGCGCACCACGCTGATCCAAAGGGAAGAGCCAGGTGCTTCTCCTGGTCTCCCATGGGGTGCAGGGCCCAAGCACTTGGGCCATCCTCCACTGTACTCCCTGGCCACAGCAGAGAGCTGGCCTGGAAGAGGGGCAGCCGGGACAGAAGCCAGCGCCCTGACCTGATGTGGCGGTGCCGCTAGGCGGAGGATTAGCCTAGTGAGCTTTGGCGCCGGCCAATGCTCTTTTAAATACAAATAAATTGGGGTCGGCATTGTGGCATAGCAGGTTAAGCCGCTGCCTGCAGTGACGGCATCCCATATGGGTGCTGGTTCCAGACCGAGCTGCTCCACTTCCAATCCAGCTCTCTGCTATTGCTTGGAAAAGCAGGAGAAGATGGCCCAAGTCCTGGGCCCCTGAACCCATGTGGGAAACCTGGAAGAAGCTCCTGGCTCCTGGTTTCAGATCAGTGCAGCTCTGGCCATTGCAGCCCATTGGGAAATGAATCAGCAGATGGAAGACCTCTCTCTCTGCCTCTCCTTCTCTCTGTGTATAACTCTTTCATATAAATAAATAAATCTTTAAAAGATAAATAAATACAAATAAAAATACCAAAAAACAATTTCAAGATTCAATATTTTCCATATTACAAAATTAAAAGGATATATATAATATTAATGATATAATTGCATAATTCCCCAAACATAAAAAATAGAATATCAAATTTTAAAAGGAGAAACTATTGAGCTTTTCATACAAAATTACAAAAAGAAAAGCATTTACTCAGGTACAATTTATTAGAGAACTTTCTATAGTTATTCATCTTACTGCATTGACAAAATGTTCCAAATTCTTACAAACTATCTGGTCTTACCTTTATTTCCATTTATTATTTCCATTTCTAGTAACTGCGGGAAGGAAAAGGACTTTTTGGAAGGAATGAATCCAACTCTAGTATAACAGGTTTCATTACCAAAGAATACAAGAGCTGGATACAATTATACAAAAATTTCTAAAGCAATAGAAAAGCAATTTTCAACAAATTGTAATATGTTTCTTTACCTTGAAAAGACATAATCTTTAACATTTTTCTAGTACAGAATAATCTCCATCATGTATTTGAGTTATAAAGGCTTTTAACATATTATGCTGGAAAATATTTCTCATTAAGTATTAAGTTCATTTTAAATAACTATGAGGCTACTTGCAAAAGCTAAAGCACCTCATTTTTTACATTGAAAAAATTTATTTTGTTTTAAACATTTTCAAAGATCTCAAAAGTAGCCTTCAAAACATTTTTAAATGCATTTATTTATTTGAAAGGCAGAGTTAATGAGAGGCAGAGGCAGAAAGAGGGGACTTCCATCCACTGGTTCACTCCCCAAATGGCTACAATGGCCAGAGCTAAGCTGATCTGAAGCCAGGAACCAGAAGCGTAGGGGCCCAAGGAACTGGGCCATTTTCTACTGTGTTCCCACCCATAGCAGAGAGGAGGGTTGAAAGCGCAGCAGTCGGGACTTGAACTTGTGTCCTAAGGAATGCTGTCACTGCAGGTGGTGTCTTTACCCACCATGCCACAGCGCTGGCCCTGCCTTAAAATATTTTATGGAAAACATTGGAAAGGCAAAATTAAACTTGATTTAGAAAATATGTCTAACTATTAAAAATATATTTTCAAACTTGAACTTATAGCTATTTATTCTACATGTGACAATAGCTTAAAAACATTCAAATATTTCTCCCCATAAATCATAAAGAACACATTTTCTAAGGAAATAAAGCAGAAAATAAAAACATATCAAAAAGAAGTTCTCTCTCTACTTTGGCACCACCATTTCAGATGGGAATAAAGGTTGCTGAGACATAGAAGTAATCCTTGTACAAAGTAATGATCAAGATAATTTCAGTTAGTCGTAAGTATTATTAAATGAACAAACAAACAAAAAAGCATGGTGATGGATTTGTAGGAGCAGGGATCTTTAAATTAGGTGGCAATATTTAAGCTAAGCCTAACGTGGTAGTGTAGTGGGTTAAGCCATGCCTGTGACACTGACATCCCATATGAGCATTAGTTGAAGTCATGGCTGCTCAACCTCTGATCCAGCTCCATGACTTAGGATATATAAAAGTTCAAACTTTTGCAGGTATGTTTTTTTCTTAAGAATACCAAAATTTTCCAAATTAGGAAACAACTGAAGTTAATATGCATGTAAATGAGGAACCACTGACTGACAGCTCACATGAAAACAGACTGTTCTGAGTAGCTAGAAAACACTGTTTGCAGGAATGCTGTTTAATATAGGCTCTGTATAAACTGACTAGATAATACGACAAACACTTTGATTAAATTAGGAAACATCATGATCTTCTTGCAAATAAATTGATATAAATGTTAGATCACATATAGAAATATGAAATCCACTGAATGTGTTATTGAAAATCACATTGTGAGGGCGGAGCCAAGATGGCGGAATAGTGAGGGCGTGCACTGATAGTCCGGGAAAAGATAGTTTAATAAAAGTTGAGTTACTGTAGTCTCAGGAAAAGGCTTGGGAAAAAATTGCAGAGGAAACTCTGCCGGATCTAGTGGATGTGACATGGAGGACCTACGGGGAGAGCAAGGTCGCCCATGGCGCAGAGCACAGCCATGGAGTCTGCGCGCCAGGGGAGGTGAGACAAAAACCTCAGTAACCCGAGACATTGGCAGGGAAAGGCAGAAAGAGCCTAGCGGGAATGAAAGCCCCACTGGGGAAAGCTCACCAGGCTGACTGGAGGAGAGAAAAAAAAGAACAAATAAGGGGAACCAGCACGGACACTAGCGTCTCTCTCCACTCACCTTACAAAGCCAAGCAAGACAAAGAGCAGGCGCCATTTTGAATATACATAAAGTGACACCCACCATCAGCCAAGCAGAAAAACCTGACTCACGTGGGGAGAAATAACAGGAGGTTAGGACCTAGTGAAAGTGTGGAGCTGACGAACTGAGACTGTGAAAATCTGAGGGTGGGCGAGAGAACTCACAGAGTACACAAACTCGGTAACCTTGGCAACCTGGTGAGAGACTGCAGAGAAATTTGAGACCACACTGAGGGCTGCATAAACTCTTTGTGTGGTTCCTGGGGTAGAGAGAGGAGACGAATACCTACAGGGGACAGATTTCATACATCAACTACCCTCAGTTCCACTCAGCTGTACAGAATTACTTCCCTTCTGAGTCAAAAAAAAAAAAAAAAAAAAGAGAGAGAGAGAGAGAGAGCCATCGAGAGAGAGAACAACCTGAGTGAGTCACTTTTAACACACACCCTTAACCCTGAAGAACCAAACAGAGCTCTCTGGCCACACCCATCACAGCCTCTAAGGCTCCATTAAAAGCAGACTGCCCACTTAATCTAGAATCATAGTATAATAAGAAAAAACACCACACCGAAGAAACCAAAGACTATCTCCAATATACCAAACAACAAACGCAAAAACCGAGGTAACAAGAACAAGGAAGACACTATGATGCCCCCAAATGAAAAAGACACCCCAATTCAAGATTATGAAGATGATGACATAGAAGAAATGCAAGAAGCAGATCTCAAAAAATTGATAAGAACATTAAGAAGTTCTCAAAAACAAATTCTTGAACTACAGAAATCCTTAATGGACAAGATAGAAAATCTCGTGAAACTGAAATATTAAGGAGGAATCAAAATGAAATGAAACAACTAGTAGAACATGAAACTGTTACAGTGACGAGAAATCATAATGAAATGAAGAATTCAATAGATCAAATGACAAACATATTAGAGAGCCTTAAAAACAGAATGGGTGAAGCAGAAGAGAGAATATCAGACTTAGAAGACAGAGAACAGGAAAGGATACAGTCAAACCAAAGAAAAGAAGAGGAAATTAGAAATCTAAAAAATATTATCGGAAATTTTCAGGATACTATTAAAAAAACAACATTCAGGTTCTAGGAGTTCCTGAAGGCATGGAGAGGGAGAAAGGATTAGAAGGCCTTTTTAGTGAGATACTAGCAGAAAATTTCCCAGGTTTGGAGAAGGACAGAGACATCCTAGTACAGGAAGCTCATAGAACCCCTAATAAACATGACCAAAAGAGATCCTCACCACGACACGTTGTAATTAAATTCTCCACAGTGAAACATAAAGAAAAGATCCTAAAATGTGCAAGAGAGAAACGTCAGATTACTCTCAGAGGATCTCCAATCAGACTCACTGCTGACTTATCAGAAACCCTACAAGCCAGGAGGGAATGGCGAGAGATAGCCTAGGTACTCAGAGAAAAAAACTGCCAGCCCAGAATATTATATCCTGCAAAGCTCTCATTTGTGAATGAAGGTGAAATAAAGACCTTTCACAGCAAACAGAAATTGAAAGAATTTGTTGCCACTCGTCCAGCTCTGCAAAAGATGCTTAAAGATGTGTTACACACAGAAACACAGAAACACAGTCACCAATATGAAAGAAGATAAAGGAAGGAAACCTCACAGCAAAAGATCACAGGAAGTTCAAAACATATATTAGAAAATATCTTTGGCAAATGGCAGGACAAAGTTACTACTTATCAATAGTCACACTGAACGTTAATGGCCTGAACTGTCCAGTTAAAAGACACAGATTGGCTGATTGGGTTAAGGAACAAAACCCATCTATTTGCTGCTTACAAGAAACACATCTTTCCAACAAAATGCATGTGACTGAAAGTGAAAGGCTGGAAAAAGGTATACCATGCCAACAGAAATGAAAAAAGAGCATGCATAGCCATCTTAATATCGGGCAACATAAACTTTACCACAAAAACTGTTAAGAGAGACAAAGAGGGACAAGTCTCAGCAAATTCAAAAGAAATAGAATCATACCATGCAGCTTCTCAGACCATAAAGGAATGAAGTTGGAAATTAGCAACTCAGGAATCCCTAGAGCATATGCAAACACATGGAGATTGAACAACATGCTCCTGAATGAACAATGGGTCATAGAAGAAATTAAACGAGAAATCAAAAATTTTCTGGAAGTAAATGAGTGTAACAACACAACATACAAAAACTTATGGGATACAGCAAAAGCAGTGTTAAGAGGAAAGTTTATATCAATAGGTGCCTACATCAAGAAATTGGAAAGGCACCAAATAGATGAGCTTTCAATGCATCTCAAGGATCTAGAAAACCTACAGCAAACCAGACCCAAATCTAGTAGGAGAAGAGAAATAATTAAAATCAGAGAAGAAATCAACAGGATTGAATCAAAAAAAAAATTACAAAAAATCAGCCAAATAAGGAGCTGGTTTTTTGAAAAAATAAACAAAATTGACACCCCATTGGCCCAACTAACTAAAAAAAGAAAAGAACCAAATCAATAAAATCAGAGATGAAAAAGGAAACGTAACAACAGATACCACAGAAATAAAAAGAATCATCAGAAATTACTAAAAGGACTTGCATGCCAGCAAACAGGGAAATCTATCAGAAATGGAGAGATTCCTGAACACATGCAACCTACCTAAATTGAACCAGGAAGACATAGAAAACCTAAACAGACCCATAACTGAGACAGAAATTGAAACAGTAATAAAGGCCCTCCCAACAATGAAAAGCCCAGGACCAGATGGATTCACTGCTGAATTCTACCAGACATTTAAAGAAGAACTAACTCCAATTCTTCTCAAACTATTCAGAACAATCGAAGAAGAGGGAATCCTCCCAAATTCTTTCTATGAAGCCAGCATCACCTTAATTCCTAAGCCGGAAAAAGATGCAGCATGGAAAGAGAATTACAGACCAATATCCCTGATGAACATACATGCAAAAATCTTCAATAAAATTCTGGCCAATAGAATGCAACAACACATCAGAAAGATCATCCACCCAGACCAAGTGGGATTTATCCCTAGTATGCAGGGATGGGATGGTTCAATGTGCACAAAACAATCAATGTGACACACCACATTAACAAATTGCAGAAGAAAAACCATATGATTATCTCAATAGACACAGAGAAAGCATTTGATAAAATACAACAACCATTCATGATGAAAACTCTAACCAAAATGGGTATGGAGGGAACATTCATCAATACAATCAAAGAAATTTATGAAAAACCCATGGCCAACATCCTATTGAATGGGGAAAAGTTGGAAGCATTTCCACTGAGATCTGGGACCTGACAGGGATGCCCACTCTCACCACTGCTATTCAATATAGTTCTGGAAGTTTTAGCCAGAGCTATTAGGCAAGAAAGAGAAATTAAAGGGATACAAATTGGGAAGGAAGAAATCAAACTATCCCTCTTTGCAGATTATATGATTCTTTATTTAGGGAACCCAAAGAACTCTACTAAGAGACTATTGGAAGTCATAGAAGAGTTTGGCAAAGTAGCAGGATATAAAACCAGTGCACAAAAATCAACAGCCTTTGTATACACAGGCAACGCCACAGCTGAAAAAGAACTTCTAAGATCAATCCCATTCACAATAGCTACAAAAACAATCAAATACCTTAGAATAAATTTAACCGAGGACGTTCAAGATCTCTACGATGAAAATTACAAAACCTTAAAGAAAGAAATAGAAGAGGATACCAAAAAATGGAAAAATCTTCCATGCTCATGGATTGGAAGAATCAATATCATCAAAATGTCCATTCTCCCAAAAGCAATTTATAGATTCAATGCAATACCAAACAAGATACCGAAAAACCTTCTCAGATCTAGAAAAAATGATGCTGAAATTCATATGGAGACACAGGAGACCTCGAATAGCTAAAGCAATCTTGTACAACAAAAACAAACCTGGAGGCATCACAGTATCAGATTTCAGGACATACTACAGGGCAGTTGTAATCCAAACAGCATGGTACTGGTACAGAAACAGATGGATAGACCAATGGAACAGAATAGAAACACCAGAAATCAATCCAAACATCTACAGCCAACTTATACTTGATCAAGGATCCAAAACAAAATCCCTGGAGTAAGGATAGTCTATTCAATAAATGGTGCTGGGAAAATTGGATTTCCACATGCAGAATCATGAAGCAAGACCCCTACCTTTCACCTTACACAAAAATTCACTCTACATGGATTAAAGACTTAAATCTATGACCCGACACCATCAAATTATTAGAGAGCATTGGAGAAACCCTGCAAGATATAGGTACCGGCAATGACTTCTTGGAAAACACCCCAGAAGCACAGGCAGTCAAAGCCAAAATTAACATTTGGGATTGCATCAAATTGAGAAGTTTCTGTACTTCAAAAGAAACAGTCAGGAAAGTGAAGAGGCAACCGACAGAATGGGAAAATATATTTGCAAACTATGCAACAGATAAAGGGTTGATAACCAGAATCTACAAAGAAATCAAGAAACTCCACAATATCAAAACAAACAACCCACTTAAGAGATGGGCCAAGGACCTCAATAGACATTTTTCAAAAGAGGAAATCCAAATGGCCAACAGACACATGAAAAAATGTTCAAGATCACTAGCAATCAGGCAAATGCAAATCAAAACCACAATGAGGTTTCACCTCACCCCAGTTAGAATGGCTCACATTCAGAAATCTACCAATAATAGATGTTGGAGAGGATGTGAGGAAAAAGGGACACTAACCCACTGTTGGTGGGAATGCAAATTGGTTAAGCCTCTATGGAAGTCAGTCTGGACATTGCTCAGAAACCTGAATATAACCCTACCATACAACCCAGCCATACCACTCCTTGGAATTTACCCAAAGGAAATTAAATTGGGAAACAAACAAGCTGTCTGCACATTAATGTTTATTGCAGCTCAATTCACAATAGCTAAGACCTGGAACCAACCCAAATGCCCATCAACAGTAGACTGGATAAAGAAATTATGGGACATGTACTCTATAGAATACTACACAGCAGTCAAAAACAACGAAACCCGGTCATTTGCAACAAGATGGAGGAATCTGGAAAACATCATGCTGAGTGAATTCAGCCAGTCCCAAAGGGACAAATATCATATGTTCTCCCTGATCAGTAACAACTAACTGAGCACCAAAGAGGAAACCTGTTGAAGTGAATGGACACTATGAGAATCAGTGACTTGATCAGCTCTTGTCCTGACGGTTGATGTACAATGTAATATTTTATCCATTTTAGTATTTTCTTTTTGTTTTAGTACTATTGGTTGAACTCTGTAATTAAAACACAATTATTCTTAGGTGTTTAAATTTTAACTAAAAATTGATCCCTGCTAAAATATAAGAGTGGGAATAAGAGAGGGAAGAGATGTACAATTTTGGACATGCTCAAGCTGACTTGCCCCAAATGGCGGAGTTAGAAAAGTGCCAGGGGATTCCAATTCAATCCCATCAAGGTGGCATGTACCAATGCCATCTCACTAGTCCCAGTGATCAATTTCTGTTCACAATTGATCACACTGATAGGTCTAAGAGTCAAAGGGATCACACAAACAAGACTAGTGTCTGCTAATACTAACTCATAGAATCAAAAAGGGAGAGAATGATCCAACATGGGAAGCAGGATACACAGCAGACTCATAGAATGGCAGATGTCCTAAACAGCACTCTGGCCTCAGAATCAGCCCTTAAGGCATTCAGATCTGGCTGAAGAGCCCATGAGAGTATTTTAGGCATGGAAAGCCAAGACACTCTCGCAAAAAAAAAAAAAAAAAAAAAACCCTAAATGAACGATCTCTGCAAGTGAGATCCCAGTGGAAAGAACAGGGCCATCTTTCTCTGCGGGGAGGAGGGAACTTCCACTTTGACTATGACCCTGTCTGAATAAGATCAAAGTCAGCAAACTCAAAAGGCTTCCATAGTCTTGGCAACTCATGACTAGAGCCTAGGGTGATTACTGACGCCATAAACAAGAGTGTCAAATTGTTAAGTCAACAACAAGAGTCACTGTGTACTTACTCCTCACGTGGGATCTGTCCTTAATGTGTTGTACAATAAGAAGTAATGCTATAACTAGTACTGAAACAGTATTTTACACTCTGTGTTTCTGTGTGGGTGCAAACTGATGAAATCTTTACTTAATATATACTGAATCGATCTTCTGTAAATAAAGATAATTGAAAATGAATCTTGATGTAAATGGAATGGGAGAGGGAGCAGGAGGTGGGAGGGGTGCGAGTGGGAGGGAAGTTATGGGGGGGGAAGCCACTGTAATCCATAAACTGTACTTTGGAGATTTATATTCACTAAATAAAAGTTAAAAAAAATCACATTGTGGAATAGGCATTCTACACAGTGTTTAAGATGCTTCTTGGGACACCTACATCCCTTATTAAATTGTGTGGGTTCAAGTCTTATTTCTGTTTCTGCTTCTAGCTTACTAATAATGCACACCCTGGGAAGCAGCAGGTGATGGCCTGTTTATTTTGGTCACTTCTACCCACATAAGATCCTGATAGAGTCCCTTCTCCTGGCTTTAGCTTGCCCCAGCCCTGACAGTCACAAGGATTTGGAAAGTGAAGCAGTAGATGGAAGATCTCTCTTTTTTCCTTTCAAATAAAGTAAAAACAAATTTCAACATCTCATGGTAGCAATTTATTTGCTGCAAAGGTATCACTCATATATCCTTTTATATTAAATAGTTCCTTAATAGATCTTAAATTTCTACAATACAAATATATATACAAATATACACATAGCATGTATTTATATATATATATATATGTTGATAAAAGAGGTAAAACACCATCAATAAATTGAAAATTATGAAAAATTACAAATAAGTGTCTTTCTCATGGAAAAATTCTTAATCTATTACTTATCAAGGAATCAAAATTAAGTTAAACAGTAATTTTTCCCACACCAGCCTGACAAACATTAAAAAGGAAAATTTCCCAAACAACAAAATAAATAGCAAGTATAACTTAATACACTCTGAGTAGTTGCATCAATTTTTAAGTCTGTTTGAAATTTCTAGTAAAAAAACTCCAGTCCTTTTACTCAAAGAGTTTACCTCTCAGTATAAATACTATAGTGGCACTCACATGAGAGTTCTTCAAAAAAAAAAAACTCATGAAAAATCTTTTTATGAAAAAAACTGCATAGATTTCAAGAATGCTTCTTACCAAAATAAACTAACATTTATTTTTTGCTCATTTTTGTTTAAAAGGAAGAAAGTCAAAGATGGACAGAGTCAGAGAGAGAGAGAGAGAGAGAGAGAGCAAGTGCTAGAGATAACATTCATCTGTTAGTCCACCCCTCAAAAGCCCCAACACCTGGGGTTGAACAATGCTGACGCCAGGAGTTTAGAATTCATTCCAGGTCTCCCAGATGAGCAGGAGGGACCCAACCACATGAGCCATCACAAGCTGCCTCCCCGGGTACACAATAGTAGGAAGTCTGCACTAGAAGTAGGGCTGAGACTTAATTCAGGCACTCGGACATGGGAAAGAGGTAACAGCTGTCCCAGTAACATATGAACTACTATGCCAAACACCTGCCCCTGAACTTACTTTTAAAACCATTTCCTCACATACTTTTTACAGTATACACAGACATAGACATATGTATTTATTTCAAAAGAGCAAAGGAAATGAATTAAAATAAGCACTATTTGGGGGCCGGCACTGTGGCATAACTAGTAAAGTACTGCCTGAGATGCCAGCACCCCATATGGGTGCCTGTTCGTGTCCTGGCTGCTCTACTTCCAATCTGGCTCCCTGATAATGTGCCTGGAAAAGCAGAAGATGATCCAAGTTCTTGGTCCTTGCTACCCACCGGGAGACCAGGATGAAGCTCCTGGTTCCTGGCTTCATTTTGGCCCAGCCCTGGTTGTTGTTGCCATCTGGAGAGTGAACCAGCAGATGGAAGATCTCTTTGTTTCTCCCACTCTCTCTGTAACTCTTTTAAATAAATAAACATCTTTTTTTACAAAGAGCATTATTTTGTTTATAATGCAATGCACCATACTTAAAAGTATATGTTCTAAAACCAAAAAAAATTAAAATCATAATATGAATCTGAAAAAAATAATTTTACACAACTTAATATTCTCTTTCATCTCATCAAGAATAATTAGATAAATGTATTGATCTCAGAACTAATTACAAATTTGACATTGAGAGGTCAGGAATTCCTATGATGTCCTTGTTAATACCTAAGACAAGTCCTACATCAATTCTACAAGCTTTCTGAATGATAATGTTTAAATTTAGTAGATAAAAAAAGGAAGCCATTGGTTTTCAAATTGGATAACTCTGGTTCTTAATGATATAGCTTAACCTTTGTAAAACCTTTACATTTGTTTTCTTTTACAAAGTACTGTGCAATATTGTAGAATATAATCTATTGCATGGTCCTCTTCTACCCTCAATCTATTTGCATTTATTAATAAGAAAGAAATACCACAAAAATCAAATAAGTAAAATATATTTTCACTATAATTATTGTATTATCTTATGAAAAATAAATAACTATTTACATATTAATGGTCTGGTTTTCTGCCAAGTGACATACTTTTGAATTTTTCCATCCAACTTCATACCACTCTCGTAGTTTCTCATTCTTATCCAGTGAACACAAACCAAAAGGTGGAATGAAATAGATCATTCTCAGTTTTACCACTCAACTGTCCTTATGTACTCAATAAATATTTCTTGGGTGCCATGTTTCCAAGCACTAGACAAGGTCATTGGAGATAAAGCAGTGGGCAAGACAAATCCACGTTTGACCCTAGAGAGCTTAGAAAGTGTACTTTTTCCCTAGCTCATCAGGCAATAATTTGGTTATCGAGGCAGCCCACAGTGGACACAGCTACTATTCTACCTCCCATCCCACCTTCCTCCCCAAGGAATCATAAGGAAACGACCTTAATTGGGGAAATTCTGTGGAGATCTTCAAAACTGAAATTCCAATAGGGCATTTTGGATTACAGTGGTCAGAAGGAAGCATTTGAGAGAAAGAAGAAGCAGTGTTATTATATACAGATTGGTTCAGATGGCAGTCAAAATCATGAAAGACAGATGATAAATAAGACAGTAATTATCAGGACAATGGCGGCAAGTTACAGCATTTTCAGTATAGAAGTGTTTCAAATTTATTTATGAATGGAAGAAAACTGGTGAGTGGATGGGAAAGGATAACAATTACACAAACACATGTGCCAGGGGATTCCAATTTAATCCCATCAAGGTGGCATGTACCAATGCCATCTCACTAGTCAAAGTGATCAGTTTCAGTTCATAATTGATCATGATAGGACTAAGTGTCAAAGGGATTACATAAACAAGACTAGTATCTGCTAATACTAACTGATAGAATTAAAAAGGAGAGAATGATCCAACATGGGAAGCAGGATACACAGCAGACTCATAGAATGGCAGATATCCTAAACAGCACTCTGGCCTCAGAATCAGCCCTTAAGGCATTCAGATATGGCTAAAAAGCCCATGAGAGTATTTCAGGCATGGAAAGCCAAGACACTCTGGAAAAAAAAATAATGACTTAAATTAAAGATCTCTGTGAGTGAGATCCCAGCGGAAAGAGCAGGCCATCAAAGAAGGAGGTACCTTTCTCTGAAGGGAGGAGAGACCTTCCACTTTGACTATGGCCTTGTCTAAATAAGATCAGAGTTGGCAAACTCAAAAGGCTTCCATAGCCTTGGCAACTCATGACAAGAGCCTAGGGTGATTACCGACGCCATAAACAAGAGTGTCAATTTGTTAAGTCAACAGCAGGAGTCACTATGCACTTACTCCCCGTGTAGGAGCTCTGTCCTTAATGTGTTGTACTATGTGAATTAATGCTATAACTAGTACTCAAACAGTACTTTATACTTTGTGTTTCTGTGTGGGTGCAAACTGTTGAAATATTAACTTAGTTTATACTAAATTGATCTTCTGTATATAAAGACTGAAAATCTTGATGTGAATGGGATGGAGAGGGTGTGGGAGATGGGATGCTTGTGAGTGGGAGGGAAGTTATGGAGGGAAAAAGCCACAATAATCCAAAAGTTGCACTTTAGAAATTTATATTTATTAAATAAAAGTTGAAAAAAAAATTACACACACACACACACACACGCATGTGCATGAGGCAACAAGGACCTGGTAGAGGTAATGTGATGCCTTTGATGGCATGGTTATGAGTAAACATAGAAAAGAGAAATCGTTCTTCTACCGCAGATATAATAAAAGGTAAGAAGACAGATTTCTGAAGAAGATGGATGGTCCCTGGATAAAGGAGCTCAGGGCAGATATTTTTCATGACCTCCAAAGGAGACCCATCTGGAGAATGATCGCACTTCTCCTGAGAGAGTAGAAAATCCATAGTGTAAATAATTAACTAGCTCAGAAGGTTAAAATCTGTTGAACCAACTCTTTTGCGCCCAAACGAGGAATACTGAGTTTTATTACTGAGATAGTTCTTTATAGAGAGTTGGCTCTGTTAAAAAAAAAAACACCAAGTTCTTACTATGCACCTTTGCCCTGTTAGGTACTTAAATAGAGCACCTTACGTGTTCTTACATCAATCCTCAGAAGTTGATGCCATCGTTATCTCATTGTGCATAAGGGGCAACTGAAAGGGGTGGAAGTGAAATTTGAATCAAAAAAGTTTCATTTCAGAAGACAAGCTTTTAATCATGTATAGAAACTTCCTCTGAGCTTATTTTCATAAGACATATTAGGAAATCAGTAAATAAGAAAAATATATGCTTGAAACTGTAAACTGAATGTCTTTTAAAATTAAAGGGAGTTTCAATACTCAGAAAATTATAAAGAAAAATGCTATAACCAAACACCTAATAATGCTGCCAAAGAATCTTGGTTCACACATTTCTATTTTTTTTAACTCCTGTAAGCACACAAACACATATATTACAAAGCAACACCATTTTATCTGTTTTGTAATTTGTTTTTTCATTTCATAGTATATTAAAACTGTTTTACAGTCAATAACAGTAAATATATCTCTAATTTTTAGTGGCTGTTTATAATTATATATTACTACAGACACTTATTTGAACAATCTCCTGTGGTGGATGGGCATATGAATTATTTTTATTTTTTTCTTATTTTTTTGAAAGGCAGAGTGGACAGTGAGAGAGAGAGACAGAGAGAAAGGTCTTCCTTTGCCATTGGTTCACCCTCCAATGGCCGCCGCGGCCAGCGTGCTGCGGCCGGCACACTGCGCTGATCCGATGGCAGGAGCCAGGTACTTATCCTGGGTATCCCATGTGGGTGCAGGGCCCAAGCACTTGGGCCATCCTCCACTGCACTCCCTGGCCACAGCAAAGAGCTGGCCTGGAAGAAGAGCAACCGGGACAGAACTGGTGCCCCAACCAGGACTAAAACCCGGGGTGCCGGTGCTGCAGGCAGTGGATTAGCCTAGTGAGCCGCGGCGCCGGCCATGAATTATTTTTTATTTTGCCATCAATAATAATTATATAAGAAATAACCTTTATATACATATATATATTTATGTGATTACAGATCTATCATATCATTTGCTTAGAATTTCATTTCTGATGTTTTATGAAATCTAAAGCATTAGATATATTTGGTTCTTTTTCATGGAACTCTATTTTAGAACTCTCCCATTAAAATGTATTTTCTAAAGTGTTTTAGTATCTTTAAGACTCATAAATCATTCTTGTTAGCTTCATCTTTCAAATATTTGGTTAAAATTAAATTTTATGTCCGGCGCCGTGGCTCAATAGGCTAATCCTCCGCCTTGTGGCACCAGCAAACGGGGTTCTAGTCCTGGTCGGGGCACCGGATTCTGTCCCGGCTGCCCCTCTTCCAGGCCAGCTCTCTGCTATGACCAGGGAGTGCAGTGGAGGATGGCCCAAGTGCTTGGGCCCTGCACCCCATGGGAGACCAGGAGAAGTACCTGGCTCCTGCCTTCAGATCAGTGCGTTGTGCCGGCCACAGCGCACTGGCCGCGGCGGCCATTGGAGGGTGAACCAACAGCAAAAGGAAGACCTTTCTGTCTCTCTCTCTCTCTCTCTCTCTCACTGTCCATTCTGTCTGTCAAAAATTAAAAAAAAAATTAAATTTTATGATTCTTATTTTTGTATGTTGTGCAACCTCTGTTAAACTTACTTTTATATTAATAAAATGGAAATAATAATTGCACATATCTAATAAGGTATTAACATTAAGTGGGTTAATAAACGCAGAGGGCTTAGAAGAGATATGGACATGTAATTCACAATTATACATATACACACACATTAAAGATATGCATTTATCTATGTATAGGTGATATATCTGTAGATATATATATATACACTATAATATATATATCTATGTAGATAACCACAAATTAGTTATGAAGTTATAACTAATATTGTATTAAAATGAATGGTAAGTACTATAGCATACCCATGCAAGAATTTCAAACTTTTTTGCACCTAACATACCTTTTGCTTTATTTTGTTTTTCGAATTCTCGGTATTTATTACTGAACTTTTTTTTTTTTTTTGGACAGGAAGATTAGACAGTGAGAGAGAGAGAGAGGGAGAGAAAGCTCTTCCTTCCTTTGGTTCACCCCCCAGATGGCCTCTACGGTCAGCACAGTGTGCCCATCTGAAGCCAGGAGCCAGGTGCTTCCTCCTGGTCTCCCATGGGGTGCAGGGCCCAAGCACTTGGGCCATCCTCCACTGCACTTCTGGGCCACAGCAGAGAGCTGGCCTGGAAGAGGAGCAACCAGGACAGAATCCAGCACCCCATCAGGACTAGAACCCGGAGTACCGACGCCGCAGGCGGAAGATTAGCCTAGTGAGCCGCAGCGCCAGCTATTACTGAACTGTAAAACACAGTGGAAGATTATGTGAAATACAATACATAATCTAAGTAAAATAAACCTTATTAATATGTATTACAAAACACCCACATACTGCTTTGCAATAGGATTAGAAGGTCACATTACCTTAATATCAAATTGGGTGTCTTTGATCTCTTAGTTTATTCATGTATGTTTTCTATCTATGTTCCTAGAACCCATGCTGAAGTATTAATCTGCATTTCTTAGTAATAAGAGAAATCTTCCACATACTACAAGATACACAAACAAGATAGCACAAACAAGATATATCACAGTAATACAAAATTATTATCTCATCTACAGTCTACATTCAAATTTCTTCCATTTCCCAAAAGTTTATTTGCAGATGGTTCAATTTAGGATATAGTCTGAGGAATATGTTTTACATTTGGGTTTTGCATCCTTTTAGTCTTTAATCTAGAATAAAGCTTCTGAACCTTATAGCATTAACATTTTTATTGAGTTAAAAAGATGTCTTATACAGTCCCATTGGGTTTATCTGATGATTTCTTTTCAACTTTTATTTAATAAATATAAATTTCCAAAGTACAAATTTTGAATTATAGCAGCTTTTCCCCCCATAACCTCCCTCCCACCGCAACCATCCCACGTTTCCATGAACTGCTTGAAGTACCAACATATAAAGATACAGACAAAAAACAAAAAAGTGTTAGCAACCAACAATGCACATGAACTAATGAATATTTATACTGAATTTGTTTCTAAACATTTTAAATGTCATCACTGATATTATCATTTTTAATATACTGCTAGATATATTTGCCAAATTTTATTTATACTTTTATCAATGTAAGTGACTTCAATTTTTTTTTTTTTTTTTTTTTTTTGGACAGGCAGAGTTAGACAGCGAGAGAAAGAGAGAGACAGAGAGAAAGGTCTTCATTTCCATTGGTTCACCTCCCAAATGGCCGCTATGGCTGGCATGCTCCCGCTGGCACACTGTGCTGATCCAAAGCCAGGAGCCAGGTGCTTCTCCTGGTCTGCCATGCGGGTGCAGGGCCCAAGCACTTGGGCCATCCTCCACTGCACTCCCTGGCCACAACAGACAGCTAGCCTGGAAGAGTGGCAACCGGGACAGAATCCAGCACCCCAACCGGGACTAGAACCTGGGGTGCCGGCGCCGCAGGTGGCGGATTAGCCTAGTGATCCACGGCACCGGCCATGAGTTCAATTTGTATTTACCTTTTGTGTAATATTTGTCAAGTTTTGGTATCCAGAGCTTCTAAAATGCATTATAAAGTTCTTCATGTTTTCTCACATTCTATAGTAATTTAAACAACACTGGAATTGTTAGTTACAATTTGGCAAAGCTCAGCTATAAAACTGAGCATTAGTAACTCTTCTCAGTTGCATTTAACTTTCACTTTTTAAATCTTTATTTCCTTTCAAATTCACTAAATTCTTCTAATACTTGCATATTTTCTAATTTATTTAAACTTTTTAAAATATTCTTTTATTGGGATTTGAAAACTAATAGTTGAGGATCATATAAGGCTGCTATTTCTATTAATTTTTGTAGACCTATGGATAGAATTCCTCATTCATATTTTAATTTGTATATCTTTTAATTCACTTTATCCATTCACTGTTACATGTAAATAACTGGCTTATTTTTTCTACTTTTTATTTTATTAATATAAAGAGAAGAGGTTTCATGTATTACATAGGTACAGTTCTAAGAAGATAACCATACTTTCCTCCCTTTCCCAATCCCCCTCCATCATTCCCTACTTTTTTTTTTCATTAACTTTTGAAAACCATGAATTTAATCCACTGTATAATCACAGGCAATTTAGTTCATCACTAACCATAATATTTAACAAGTAAAAAAGTAGGAAGACTGCAGCTGAACAGGAGTATAAACAAGGACTAAAAACGCAAATCATATCACAAGATGTCTATTCCATTCCTAAAAATTTTTTGTATTTTATATTAACTAACATATATCAGAGAAAACACATGATATATGCCTTTTTGAGACTGGCTTACTTCACTAACCACAATGGTTTCCATGTGAATCCACTTTGTAGCAAAAGACAGAATTCCATTCCTTTTTATGGCTCAGGAGTATTCTTCAGTGTATATATATACATTTTCTTTATCCAGTCATCGCTGATGAGCATCTGGGTTGATTCCACATCTTAGCTATTATGAATTCAGCTGCAATAAACATGAGGGGTACAGATAATTCTTTCATATGTTGATTTCATTTCCATTGGGTAAATTCCCAGGAGTGGGATATCAGGGTCACATGGTAGATCTATTTTCAGATTTCTGAGGAATCTCCATACTGTCTTCATGATGGTTGTTCTAGTTCATATTCCCACCAAGAGAAAAGAATCAGTTCTTAAACCAAATCAGCATTTTTTCATTTTTTGCTATCTTAATTTTTGCTGATATGACTGTTGCTAGAATTTTTATCACCATTGTTGGGTTTCGATCAAGCATTCTCTTAAGTCTAGTATTTTTCACATTATGAATACCGGTGCATTTTTTTTAAGATTAATTTATTCACTTGAAAGGCACAGAGAGGCGAAGAGCCAGACAGACAGACCTATCAACAGGTGGTTCACTCCTTAAATGGCCTCTACAGCCTGGGCTGCACCAGGGTGAAGCCAGGATCCATCTGGGTCTCCCATGTGTGTAGCAGGTACTTGCACTGCCTATGTAGGTACATTAACAGGAAGCTGGATAAGAACTGGGGCACCCAGGACTCCAACCGGCACTCCAATATGGAATAACAGCAAGCAGTAGTTAAACCTTCTATGCCATGACAGTGGCCATCAGTGAAATGTTAACTTGTACATAGTATTTTTCCTTATTCTTATTTCTCCTCAACATCTTATAAGGCATATATTCTATTTTTAAGTTCTCTAGTTGTTTTCTGTGTGTTTTACCCAAAGGCTTAAACAAGCTTATTTTTCTAATGGTCATATAAAAATAGATTTTTTAGAAAATGATTGGATGATGATTGATTGATTGCTTGGATGATTCAGAAAATAGAGAAACAGAGAGTGAGGGAGACAAATGGCCACAACAGCCAGGTCTGGCTTACGCTAAAGCAAGGAATCAGAAAATCCACCATCCTGGTCTCCACGTGGGTGGCAGGGGCCCAAGGACTTGGTCATCTTTGAAGTACTGTTTTCCCAAGCACATTAGCAAGAAGCTGCATCAGAAGTGGAGCAACCAGGACACAAAATGGCAATCCTACAGGAGATGCCAGCATCCCAAGAGGAAGCTTAACCAGCTGTGCCGCAAGCAGCCCCTAGAATTGTACATTTTTACATGGATGCAAGGAATTGAGCACATATTAATCTTCCTTCATTTCTCTAGTCCATAATTACTCATAAGGGTTTACAAGCAGATTATCATTATTATATTGCTATTTTATAAAATGATAAATTCTTTGAATAGTATTTGTCTTTTTTATTCATTGCACAAAACTATTTTAAATACCACTCAATTTTTTTTATTTTTTATTCATTTAGAAAACATTTTCCAGCTTTATTTCCTAATAAGTTAGATAAATGGCATATTTTCTAAATCCATGTCTAAGTACTTTTTAATCACCAGCATTCATAAATATCCTGCCTCTACATAAAACCACTAAACCAAAATGTTTTCCTCTAAAATTGTGTAGACAAAATTTCTATACTGTCCTTCTGATACATGAAGATGTGTTCTTTAGTAACCTGTTTTGTTTATTTGGCCAATGCTGACAGACTTCCCTTAATTACTGCAGTATTTTAATTTGACTAGACAATAGCAGAAAAGAAAGAAAATGTTTTGTTATATATTCAGATAAAGAAAATATTCTACTTCTTCAGATTATTGTTTCAGGTTTTTTTTTCTTTTTGCTTTTTCTTTGGAGCACACCTATTTCTGTCCCTCACTCTGTTTCCTTACTCTGTTTTGCCTTTATTCAGTGTTTACCATCCCTAAGTAGTATATATATATTTCTTTGTCCTATGTTTATAATCTGCCTCCCTCCACAGTGTATCAGCTCTGAGTGCAGGTACAAGGTTTGCTTTGCTCACTGCTGTGTCTAGGAATTGAACAATGATGTATGATACGTAGCATAGCTACAGTATAGAATGTTTTGAGTGAATTAGTGAAAGCACATATTGGAGTCATTATTTGTTCTTAGTTTTAATGAGTTTTGCCCACATAATTTTAAATTTTGCAATTATTTCTGTATTTTTAAGGGCTGATTCAATTTCTTCTTATCAATGTTTTTATTTTTTTACTACCTCTAATGGGTTTATGGAATTTTTTATATTCTTAGCAATTCTATATTACCTCTTGCCCTTGTGTTCACTGCTAACCTATTCCTTTTTCATAGAAGTCATGTTTTCATGAACTGTGTTGAGGTCCTAAAATTCAGTTCATGTGTGCATATGTCTATGTACCTGTCACAAAGATTCTTTTTTCCAGTATACTGAAATTAGGCAGTAGCTGCAGGCATTGCTACCAGAGTTCACCTGCTTTATACAACCACTATGTCTGGGCTATCCTCACAGGAAGATCTTATAATTTGATTATTTTTCACCAAGTTTCTCTGCAATTTACCTAGGGCTTTGATTTCTTTTTGTTTATTTTTTAATATTTATTTATTTGAAAGGCACCATTACAAAGAGAGGGAGAGAGAGAGATCTTCCATCCACTGGTTCACTCCCAAAGTGACCACAAAATGGCCAGGGCTGGGCCAAGCCCATGCCAGGAGCCAGGAGATTCATCCTGGTATCCCACATAGGTACAGGGGCCTAAGTACTTGGGCCACCTTTTCTTGCTTTCCCAAGCACATCAGCAGAGAACTGGACTGGAAACAGAGTAGCCAGGACTCAAGCCAGCATCCATGGGGGATATACCAGGATCACAGGTGGTGGCTTAACCTGTTACACCACAATGCCTGCCCTTCTATAGGGATTTCAATATCTGCATGGATGTAGAAGGAGGAAGTGCAAAAGTAGAGACCAGGGAGATACCTCTATTTACACAAATGTTCCAGAAGTGTACATAGGAACTAATATTTGGCTTCATTATTAACAAAGATTTAAGTTCTATTATCAAAAGCAGAACACTGATATATCTTTCTTCATTAGTCTCAAGTAGTCATTACTTTATGACAAAATATGGAACATAGCAATATATAAAACCTAGTGAAAGTATTCTTAAGGGAATTCCTTCTATTATACATATAGTATACATGTATTCAGGACTTTATTTGGTTGTCATATTTAGTTATCATTATTATAAGTGTTGACACTGTTAGTATATTTTTGTTCAATTTATAAAGGCCATTAAAGCTACAAATTTAAGTTTTAATTAAACTAATATTCAGGTTTGACAAAGATTATATATTGTAAATGAAAATAGTAAAAATGTCATGTAAAAGTATAGATATTTACCATGACTAAATTAACAGCTGCAATTACCTGTATGTATTTTTCCTATTTATTGTTTGCCACCGAGCAACTAGGGGTGAAAATTTAAAATGATTAATTTTTACCAGATTTTTTAAAATAATATTTTATATTTAACGTATGCCAGGTATTTTTAATGTTATATATGTACACTTAGAAAAATTACTATATAGGGAAATTATTTAGTCATGAAAATGTTTATCTTTTTATTTATGAGCAGCTATAAGTATGTTCTTTGCAAATAATGCTGAAGATATTCCAAATACTCAAGTCCACATAATTTCTCTTCAAACATCTATTAGACATTCACTTATTAACATGCAATTTAGTGCTTAATTATTTGCAAATTCATTGTAGGAAATACTTGTATTCTCATGACATATATGCCAGAAAGGATCTTATGCATTATAAACTTCAATTCATGCATGAGAAAACAGGACCACACTCAAGAGTGTAAAGGTAAGAAAGGGTACAACCAAATCAGGTCTTCCCAGTTCCTTTCCAGTTTTATTTTTCTTGCTAAATGAGGATATTTAAGTTCTCAACTCACGTTCCTGGTGTCCTGTTACCTCCCATACACATATAAAATATAGGTAGGAAGTAAAAAAGGCTTAAATGTTGGTAAATGATTAATGATGGACAAAGCATACTTTGGAGTTTTTAATGTCACTTTCTAGATTGACTGTGTAATTAGTAGCAACTGTATACCAGATCGTAATAACCTGCAAAATAAATGTGATAAACTTCAAATTATTTTCTCAAAGTAAGGTCACATTACAAAATACTTTGAAATATGGGGCCAGTACTGGGACACACGGGGTTAGGCTGTCACCTGCAACACTGGTACCTCATGTGAGCACCAGTTCAAATCCTGGCTGCTGCATTTCTGAATTAACTCCCTGATAATGCCCCTGGAAAAAGCAGCAGCAGATGGCTCACTGTCAACCACATGCAAGACTTGAAGTTTCAGGCTCCTGGCCTCAATTTGGACCAGCCCTGACCGTTGTGGGAGGCAGAGGATGGAAGATCTCTCTTTCTCTCTCCTCTGTCTCTGCAACTCTGCTTTTCAAATAAGTAAATCTTTTTTTTTTTTTTAAAGAAAACACTTTGAAATAAAAATAAGTACATTCTTTGGTTGTAATAATAACTAATAAGAAATTCAAAGTTCAGTAACCACACTCATAAACAACATCTCATTAAATCTTTCAAAGGTCTTGCTTGAGAAGCATTATATTGATAAGCATTATATTGTCTCCAATTAATAAAAAAATGAGGAAAAGTGGGTAAGGCTGCAAAACTAATGTGTGGGAAGGCAGAAAATCAAACTTAGTTTACTCATTAATGTGTAAATTCTGTCACTTATCCATAGACTAATGCTGTTTATTAAACCATGTCCAAACACTCCTGTATTCAATATAACCAAAATCAAATCTACAAGTATCCCACAAAGTTTAAAAGGACAATCACCTCAAAGTATTTCTTAAAATATGTAAACTCAACTCTCCCCTTTCAGTGAAACGTATCAATGGCCACAACAGAAGGAATTTCTTTTCACTGCTCTGTCACTGTATACAGGCATCAATGGGGTGTAGGGAAAGGTTTTCCTTGATGTACCAGGGAATACTTAATATGTTTTGTAAATATATTTGGAGTTAGTAGGTCTAAAAACTCAGAGAACTACATTTGATAATTTCCTACAGATGTCATAAGATATAGCTGCTCAATTTTCTTCAAAAAATAATCATAACTACTGCAAATTGTTATGCAATGCTTAACACTGGCTAAAGAACCACTTGGTGTAACAAACTCTCTTTCTATACTGATGGTTATCATTGAAACATACTGCCACCTTATGACAATTCTTTTTATATCTTAATTTTCAGAATACTCTTTTAAAAGTAAACTGTTGCTAGTAATACAACCATAAAGTCTAGAAATGTTTTTGAAATGTATCTGGCAAAAAAGTTTACCAGCTCTATTAAAATCAGTCAGAATAAAACACTGTATTTAAAAGAACATTTTTAGATTCTGGTTAATACAATAATTCTGATAACATAGCATTTTTAAATACAAGAAACCAGCAAATAGTTGATTACATACTGGCAATGGACCTAAAATTTTGAAATTTTTGTAAATTACAGTTTTAGAAGTCATATTCAAAGTACTTGCCCTTTATTGTATCTATGGTTTTTCACATGCACACACATAAAATATATTAAAGTTCCAATGCCTTAGCTTGGAAAGAGGTATAGGGAAAGCAGAAAATATTGTACATTTGAATAAATCCATTAGTGCACAGAATTTAAAGCACTACAAAACACTACTCTTATTACAAATTATGCACCAGCTTATATATATGAATTTCTTTTTGAATGTCTATTTTAGAAATGTCTGTTGTACCAAGAAATATGGAGCTTTTGTCCAGGAACTGGTTAATAGTTCTCAACAGCTCCAACGATTCAAGTTCCTAATGGGGTCTGTTGCCCTTTTTGCATAGTTGCTACAATATTGCTGAATTTATGGTTCATCTTTTTTCAAATGCACAAGTCATCATTGCAGGGGAGGGTGTTTGGCCTAATGGTTAACATGCTGGTTAAAATGAATGTATCCCATATCAGAGCACCTGGATTCCATTTCCAAATCTGGCTCCTGAGCCCAGTTTCCTGTTAATCAAGACCCTTGGAGGCAGTGATGAGGTTCAAGTAATTGGTTTCCTGCCACCCACATGGGAGACCTGGACTGAGTTCCTAACTCCCTGCTCAGGCATCAGACCAATGCCAGCCACTGCAGGCATTTGGGGAGGGACACAGCGGGTGGGAGCTCTGTCTCTGCCTCTCAAATAAAAACCAAAATGAATGAAGTTATTCTATGAATTTTTGTCCTATTATCACTCATCACCATGTTTTATTTTCACTATGGTACAGTAAGACTATTTGCTTTCATTTTTATGTATATACTAGGTGCCATGGAAAGAATATAGATTTTGGAAACTAAACAATCAGATCCAGTAACGTAACTTATAATAGTTGCAGGATTCTGTGTTGTTACTTCATCTGTAGGATAAACCACAGATTTCACATTTATAGAGATAAAATATTTTAGATATATTTAATATTTATTGGTTAACTAATATATAGTGTGCACTTATATAACAATTTATATTGCTTGATTTCAGTTAAACTTCTGAAACCATTTTATTTTTATAACTGTATTTAAATGCAGCAATGTTCTACCCTTCCACAAAAGCAGTTCTTACATCATTAATGTCTTTCAATTATGAAAAAACTATATGAAATTATTGTACTGTACTTTTATAATCACCTTTATGCTCTTACAAGATTTATTTATTTATTGAAAGGCAGAGTGACAGAAAGTAGGAAAGACAAAGAAAGAACGAGCTCTTCCATCTGTTGGTTCACTTCCCAAGTGGCCACAAAAGCTGAGGACTGGACAGGTTCCAGGGGACAGACTACGGCCTGGAGCCAAGAACTCCATCCAGGTAACCCACCTGGGCAGCAGAACTCCACGCACTTGGGCCATCATCCACATCCTTTCCAGGCACATTACCAGGGAGCTGGATCAGAATCAGAGCACCAGGGCTCCAACTTGCACTCTGATATGGGATGCCCCAGTCAGAAGCTGCAGCTTAATCCACTGTGTCACAATACTGAACCCCTGCATGTTTGTTTGTTTAACTAAGTGAAATTATTAGCTTAAACATTTCAGTAAAATGCTCAGCCAAGTTTAAATCATGAATGAGGAAAAATTAGAAACTAGTAAACCTTAATAAAAGACATACAAGGACTTTCACATTGTAATACCAAGAAAAAAGTTGACAATTCACTAAAGTTTATTTAAACTTTATAAGCAAAGGAACAAACAAAAAAAGAATGTGTACAATAACATATTGCTTAGTTTAATTACTGATTTGCTATTTGCCAAAGTTTGAATCAAGAGATTTCTTACATGTGAATAACAATGGTGACATCTGTAAAAGTTAGTGCCACGTTTAACTCCTCCAGGCACTGCAGCACCTGGTGACGCCACAGGGAAGAAATCCTGGATACTTCTTGAACATACTGCAACAGCTGTCAACTCAGAAGGAGGTATAGTCTAAGTTCTACCAAGCAAGTAGTACTCTGCAAACCTCATTCTGTCCCTCCTTTTAACTGAAAGAAAGCCAGATGGAAACATGCAACTTGTCAAATTGCAAATGAAGAATTACTACAAATTGTATCACACGGATCTCTGGATGTTCAGCATTAAATGTTTGGTTGCTTATGATTGAGAATAATTTCACTGACTTTTTATGAAAATTAAAGAGGTTTGATGCTATTCCAGATAAAGACAAAAATCCTATATTTAATAAAATGCAATACATGTAAGAATAATGGGAATATGACTATATCTTTAAACTAATGTCAGAATAAAGAAACAAGAGGCATCACTTTAGAAGGTTCATCATCTCCAGAATGGCAACAGCTGAAGAATGACTGACCATCACCCACAACAGTTAATGGTGCAATCTTGTTGGTGCACACAGCCAGAGAAAACTGAGAAAACAAGCTATATTATTCATGAAATAGCAGTCCTAGCTGTGCTGCTGTGGCTAAATCTCCACCTGTATATCCATTAGAGCCTTCTATTTCTATCCATTGTATGAAATTACCATAATCACTTTAAATATACTGTGGGCAGATTTAATTTTGAATGTGTACAAAGATCAAGACTAGTTACTTTGTTTTGTATTTTTTGCACAAAAATTATTGACGGTTTCAAGACAACCAAGAGGCTTTTTCATCAAATTGTACACAGATAATTACTTCATATTTAGAATGCAAGCTTTACTCTTTCTGAGATGCCACTGGGAACATGCTGATTTGCTCATCCATTCTTGGACACCTCCATAAAGGCAAGTGTTGGATATCTGCTGTATAACACAAATCATGCATTTTAGATACATGGAGCATTTCCTTCAACATCACTAAACATCTCCTTAACCGTTAGTATTGGTTAAAACAGAAAATACCCTACAAATTTGAGAATATGATTTATATCAAGAAACTAAGTCACATCATAAATGTCCTCCTTTGAGTACAATATCCCAGTGATGGGACAGAGATCACAGGGTCCCAGAAGGTGTTCATTAACATTTATCATCAAACTTTATGGTTCAAACAATTCTCTTTTTCCTTCTAGTTTTACTATTAATATACAATACCTATATTTATTTATGCAATACAGTGCAGTAACTCAATACATGTATACAATGTGGAATGATCAAATCAAAGAAATTAGTATCTCCATCATCTCAAACATTAATCATTCCCATGTGTTGGTTCCTTGAGGCTCTTTTCTAATTATTTTGGAATATACCATACATTTTTGTAGATGATAGTTAGGCTAAAGAACACCAGAACTAACTCCTCCTGTCAAACACTATTTTGGTGCCTCCTCTCAACCACACCTCCCCTCCTCAGTCTCTGGTAACCACTGTTGCACTCTCTTTTTGGAGATCAATTTCTTTAGTTTTTGTGGTACAATTTCTTAACAACTTAATAATGATATAAATTATTTACTTACCTTCTAAATATCACTTGACAATTATATAAATGCTTGTAATAAGTCAACTCTCATTTTCAGTGCCAGTTATACTTCTGAATATGTAATCATAACCAAATAATATTTTTAAATACTTAAATAATTATATTGCTTAGTTTGATGACCATTCTACTCATAACCTACACCATGGAAGAGAAAGCTGAGACTTACAAAGGCTGAGAAAGCAGGCTAAGATCACACAGAAAGTGAGAGGGTTCTGCCTCTCATGGGTGGAGTCACATGTGCAGCAGGCACACCTCATTCCAATTCATTATTCGCTATTAGCGCTTTTAGGCAGATATGCTAAATCCTGAAAGATATTCTTTTACATGTGGTGTAAGGGAATCATTAAAGAAACAGACAAAATTTAACTGGTTGAGGAAGTAAACTCAGACACTATTTTCTAGCATCTCTCTTCCTCAACCTCTTACATTAAAAGATGTACTATAAAACCACTGTAAACAAAGGTCTAGTGTAGGATGAATTACCCATAGCCCCTGGTTTCTGAGTTACAGTGGCAGATGCACTGGCGACTCCACCACTTCTATATTCCTCAATTCTCTACAGGTCATTTTATCTCACCTTTGTTTTTAAACCCATCATTGCTCTTCCTTAAGTGGCACAGGACAGCTGCTGTGGTTAATAGTGCAACGGCAGCCGTCAGGCAGCCTGCTCCTTAGGAAGTCCCTGTGCCCAGCAGCTGTCTCTCTGCTGGATAAAGCAGTCCACTACTGTGTGTTCGTGATACCTGTACATGGACCATTTGCACTGGGAATTGCCCATTGACTTGGGGTGCGGGGAAGACACCCTACCAAGCTGCAATCTAATTTCATTCAGTTACTTGTTTACAAATAAAACTTCCAGGAAAGGCACTGTGGCATAGTAGGTTAAACTTCCACCTGCAGCACCAGCATCCCATATGGGCGCCAGTTCCAGTCCTGGCTGCTCCACTTCCAATCCAGCTCTCTGCTATGGCCTGGGAAAGCAGTTGAAGATGGCCCAAGTCCTTGGGCTGCTGCACCCCCGTGGGATACCTGAGGAAGCTCTTAGCTCCTGGCTTTGGATCAGCTCAGCTCCGGCTTTTGCAGCCAATTGAGGAGTGAAACAGTGGATAGAAGACCTTTCTCTCTCTCTCCCTCTCTCCCTCTCACTGTCTGTAACTCTACCTCTTAAATAAATAAATAAATAAAATCTTTAAAAAAAATAAAACTTCCAACAAAAGCCTGCAAGTGAACGTGGTATTAAAGGCAAGAGGGGTCTGGTGGACAACTCTATAGTTAACCTTAATCAAATACCGTAAACAACTGATCATGATTGAAATATTTTCTCTTACTACATTTGAGAGCAGAAATATCCCAATGCCTTTTCTGCGTTATCCATATGAATCAAGACTGAGAAATTATTCCCTAGACAGCAGTTGTCAGCACCATCAGGGTGTTGCTAAAGTTTCTTTTGACTCAGAAATATAAAATGTGAGCCAACATTATGAAGACATATCCTGAAAAATGTGTAACAATGTGGTAGATGCTGAAGAAATTTGAAAGTATGGGGTTTATAATATCTTATTCAAATCTTAAACATTTCCTTTTGGAGCAGGCATTTGGCAATGATGAGGATGCCTCATCTCACTTTGGACTGCCTGGGTTCAATTCCCAGTTCTGGCTTCTGATCCCAGATTCCTGCTATTATTAATAAAGACTCTGGGAGACTGCAATGATAACCCAAGTTGTATTCTACCATCCACATGGGAGACCTGAATTGAGTTTCCAAATCCCAGCTTCAGCTGTGACCCAGCCACAGCCAAGGTGGGCACTTGGAGAGTGAATTGGCAGGTGTGGGAGCTCACTCACATTCATTCATTCATTCATTCATATATTCTCTCCCTCTCTCTCTCTCTCTCTCTCTCTCTCTCCCCCTGCCTCTCAAATCAACAATTTTTAAATCCCTTTTCTAGTACTTACAGAGTAGAGGCTATTGGACATAGGTAACTTTGATTTTTGACAAAAACTATTATTTGATCAGTTTCTTATAAAATCGAACTCCATGGCCTACTTTTACATAGACAGGTATTGATCATTCTATTTAAAATAACATTTTTACACAAGCTAACTAAGACCATTAACAGAAATCAGATGCCCTTTCTTTATTGGATCTGTGTGTGTAGGAGTAGTGCTTAGGAGAAAGGGAATTGCTATACCACAGTAGGGTGTTTCTTAATGCAGAAAGAATCCAGTTTACCATTTATTTTCAAGTAAGGATAAAAAGACATCATTTTTGGGGAACCACAAAAAACAGAAGGAAAAAAAAGGAAAGGAGCAGATTCAGAAAACTAACTCCATGAAAGGCTACCCCCCTCTCTTAGGATCAGTATTCCACTCTAAAGTCCAATTTGGACTCAACATCATGGTAACAAAAGTATAGGCTTTTGCCCTTCAATCCTTAATACTTACAATAAAATTATGGTTCCCATGACAATACACAGGAGAGGCAAGTTCAGAGTAGAAACAATAAACATACCTCGGCTTAAGGTACAGGGCAGCTACTACAGTGACAGCATTATCCTCTCACTTTTTTTTTTCCAGTAATAGTGGTAAGAGTTTGCAAGAAATATAAACCAAACTATGGTATAACCAATTTAATGTATACTACTTGACCTCATTTGAATTTTTGTTCCAAAGAGATTAAGAATGTTCACTATAGGAGAAATACTAAGAAAACCAAAAATGGGGACATTCCAGTCCCTACAGGCCATTTTTTCTCAAACAATGACACTTCCTTAGGTATAAGTCAAGTCTTTTCCTCTTTTCAATGCTCCTACAGTGTAAATAAAACCAGCTTCTCAACTCTTCATGCCAAGAGTTAAGATTGTAGACTTTTATTTAGCAACCAAGTTTCCTTGGCAAAAGCTCTAGGAAATATATGAATTAAGTCTTTGGAGGAAAAAGACACACAGAACATGAGAACACACTCAAGACTAAGCATTTTAGGAAAAACCATAAATATAAGCAGGTTTACAATATCAAATCGCATTCTTCCAGGAATGGAGTACAGAGTGTGTTCTGGGTAGTTCTTGAATAAAATAGACTGTTAATAAGTTGAGGAAATACACCAGATTCTATGACTCATAGGGAACTGGGAAGCACTCTCTCTTTAGAGGTCTGTGTTTAAACTACTCACCTCCCTTTGCTTCCTTTTCAGAATATCCCCTCTAACTACTGTGAAAAATGTGAGGGTTGCATATGATCAGACTGACCAGATGGAGGCTTGTTATTTAAAGTGATATTGTTAGGAAACTGTTATTTTGGTGGTCCTCTATAACTTCTTAATGTCTCCAGTTTTCACATTGTCAAATACACACTAATAAATGTAGCCAATAAATAAAAAATGAATGTCCAGAAGAATTCTCACAATAGGAAAACAATCCCTGTGTTGGTTACTTTGGTCTCTGGAAATAATGTACAACTGTGCTTAAAAGTAAGAAAGGCAATAAGCTATTTGTAAAAGATAATATTTTATAATTTCATGGAATTCTGATTTTAATAAACACAAATACATTTATTAAGTTTTTGTTGTCTAATGAGAATTAGATACACATCTTGCTGTTGAGTATAGCCATTAAATGAGAATATGGCTAATTCAGACTTCAATTTGTAGAAGAAATTCAAAAAAAAAAGCAGCACAGCAAAAATATGTTCCCTTTCCAACAAATTCCAAACACCATGAAATCCATTCAACATTAAATATAATGAATGTGCATATGCTAGTGGTCACTTGTACCACTTAACACATTTTAAAGGCCTTTAACTGAATGTGAGAAGCCTCAGAAGTTTTCTTTTTTGAGGATGCACAATAGATACAACAAGCAACATACACATCACTGCCACTGGTATCATATCAAGCAGTCTGGAGCATTGTTTTATAGTATGCATATTATTCAATTTGAATATATATTTAGGGTAGCATTTTACAAATGAAAGAAAATAACTACTGACACATATTTGTGATTCAAAGCTTTCATTTAGGCAATGACACCCATCCATCAATAGTCTTTCACACCATATGTTTTTATAGCCGTTCTTGAAACACAAAGAGAACCTAAATATGCAGTGAGTTGCAAGCACATCAGACACCGTGTGTTTATTAATAGATCTTTACGCTGGCCAAAAGAGAAAGATGACCTTTTCTTACAGGCCACTGACTGCTGACTCTGATGATATGTGCCCAATTTGGCCTTTAACTGTTAGGTCGACAATATGCCTCAAATTAAACAAACACAAAACGATTCAACTTCTCTTCCAAAATACTTGATTTAACACAGAGGAAATGAATTGCATTTAAATTTTATTACCCTAAAAGAACAAAGGCAATTTTTAGAAAAGCATTATTTTCTCTGTTTCCATGTTTATTAGTAACCATCGTGTTTCCAAATCTAACAGAGTTGATTGATGCCTAAAAAACCAAATAATATTTTCACTGAAGTATTGATTCTATTAGTACACAGGAAAAAAACATAGGATGTTTTTTGAAACTGTGGACATTCATAACATAATTGGCCTAAATTTTTACACAAAATACGTCATCTTTGTAAATCATTATTTCTTAAGCACAAAATAAAATGTGCTCAGTCCACACTGAATTATTGTAATGTTCTCATTTAAAACTACCATCTGTGAAAGATTATTTCATTTTATACCAAGAGAACATCCATTAAATATTCATCCTCTTCATCCTAGAAATACACTCACACACAGGATCAGGGCCCTACCTAAAGTGGTCTGAATATCAGTCATTTACTAGCTCATCTCTGAATGAAACTCAGAATAGATACCTGAAGTTTACACCTGGTAGAGCCCTCTTTTTAGGCTGAAGAGTGTGATTTCTGAAGGCCAATATTAATTTACACATTCTGATGCCAGTGAGTTAACTTAAGCTATCTTGGTAACAAGCTGTTAGCACTTATTTTGTTTGATCTAAAAATAGAAAAAAATGCAGAAGGAAATCTTGTTAAATATAGCATATACCTGCCAGTATTTGGTGGAAATGAAACACTAATGCTGGCCTACCTACTGAGGTAGAAAATTCTGTAATTCATTCTCTTTGCATGGAAGTGTCTAACTTCTATACTGGTTAATCACTGCTTCATATTTTATGCTTTATTTCCTCAGATTAAAAAAAAAACAGCAACATAGGTCACTATGAACTAAGAACAATCTTTAAAATATTCATGCAGGCATCTGTTCTCCCCACAATAGTGAGAACACTGAACATTTTGTTCAATTACAGAAAAGACTACTACAAATTTCAAGTTATATATACACATAAAAATACCTACAGTTGGAAAGAAAATAAAGCTTACCCTCTTATTTTACAGATTTCCAGGCAGTGAAAATATTTGAAAGCATAACTTAATAAGCCATAATTGCATCTATATCTAAAGTAAAATGGAATAAGTGAGACTTTCATCCTAAACAGCAAAATAGATCATAATGACAACACTTTGGAGAGAAAGAAGTTTCAAGATGCTATATCGTAACTGCTGGCTTAAATTGCCAAATTGCATTTCTAGTCTACATTTAGAACCATAGCAGTCATCTGTGGCAAGGTTCCCCAGCCAGTTTTTAATACATAAAAAAGAAAAAGATCTATTTATCTGATTTAACTTACCGTTAGCCAAAGATATAGTAAGTACTTTCAAGAACAATTCTTGGCAAAGACAACAAGTCTAACACGAATTCAAAATAATGATCCTTCTGTAATTTATATGATGTCTGCCATTTGCTCAAAAAATAAGAAAAGAAAGCTCAGTCTTAGAGGAAATTCTGAATAAATACAAGTTCAGTTGAAAAAAGGTACAGCACTTTTTGAAACAGAATTAATAACTGTCAAAAAGATCTTCACAGTGCTCCAGAGCTGGCCATGGGTCACACCATAGCCCCAATATGATATACAATTAATAGACCATCTAATATCAAGACTGCAAATTCTTTCTATAGCCTGTGTATTTTGGAACTGAAATCAGTGGACAACACAAGCTGTCTCTCCCAAAACAGAACAACTCGGATGCAATTGAACAATAGGGCTCTCAACAGTACAGGGAACATCAACCACATAAAAGAATTTACTTTGTAGACCTGAAGGATGTTATTTTTCACATCTTTATTATTCATCAGTGGGATGCAAAAACCTACAAGATAAATTCTGGCAATTTAATTTTTGAAAGATATGAATTTTGGGTTTGCAACTCTGGAATGGAAATCATATTATTTATTTTAAATGTTAAGTAAATTTGAAATAGGCCCATTTTCTTTCCTTTTTTCTCACTTCCCACACACCGTTCCTAGCCCATGGGATCTCATGCTGTCCGAGTTCTCGTTATTTCACAATTTTCTCAATTCTCCAGAAAAACAGTACTTAGATTACAAAATTAAGAATAACATAAATATGTCTTTTCAGCTATTCCTCCCAAAGGGCTCAGTAACCGCCAATCACTTAAACCCAGTCCCCAAATCAACACTCTCATTCCCTGAGTACAGACCCACTCTGCTAGTTATTAGGAAGACAGCTTTAACACACCTTGTTCCCAAGGAGTGCACAGATTAATTTACATACTGCTTTAAATCTTTGATAGACTGAGAGATGGATGGTTTTGAAAAATGCAGGAGGCCTTCAAGATCGCAGAGAGAGAAGCAAGTCACAGAAAAAACAGTTCAGGAAGCACCAGAGGGTGTGTGCAGGATGCAGTGGGCAGCAAGAAGAAGAAATGAGGCTAACAAGGGTCCAGGGATAACAGACACTGTAAACCTTGCAGCTACCTACCTAGAGAAGCCTTGGAGAATCTCTGTGCAGCTTACTCAGATTTTCTACAAGTGAACTCTTTTTGGGGGTGACAAATAGTGATGAATTGTGTCTCAAAGTTAGTCTAGCCTCAGCACAGACACTATTCATGAACTTCAGGATTATAATCTTTTCAAACAGAAAAGTTGCTACTGGAAGAAGTTGCTTTTTTTTTTTTACTTAAGAAAGAGAACAGTGATGCCAGTATTTTGTCTGCAAAAGTCCTCCTTTAAACATATTAAAAAGTATGGTACAAAGCTGGGAGGAATTTTGTACCAGAGGACCCTGAGCGAACTGATTTTCTATAAAATGTATGCATTTCCAACAAAAATGCAACATTACAAAGAAAGGCACAAGATATTCTGCAACAATGTGATTTATATGGTTCTCTTACTTTTTTGACATTTGTTTCAGAGAAATTGCGTAAATACATTCTATTTTTCTGCAAAATGTGGATAATAACATATGTTGGAAAAGTAAAAGTAGTGTGGTTATATTCTATGTTCTCATACCATTTGATATTATTTCTTATTCTCTTTATAGCTCTTCTTTAATCTTCTTTAGAATTCTTCAAAAGACTAGGCTCATATAAAGTCACACATTGCAAAAATAGTAGAATTACTTGAAGGATATTCTGTTGAGTTCCAAATATTCAATCAGGGAGAAAAAAAAAAACATCTATAGATAATTTAATTGTACTTGTAGGCATGACTAGTGATTATCTACAATTATCACATGGCAATATGTAATTTTTCTTTGCTTTAGTATGAGTTACAGAATTTCAGTTATCAATTATTGAAAATATTTTATGGATAAATTACTCTATTAAGCTTATAACTTTTTCATCAATGTTTCTACATTGAGTCAGTTAACAGCCAAATTGGATCATCCAAAGCATTTCTAAGTTTCAATTTAATATACAATGTAAATAAATGCTGATTTCTCTCATGAGACCAAGATTACCCATACTTTCTCAGGAGGCACGATTCACATTTTGTAAGCAATAATTAATTCTTTGTTTTTGTGAAATGCTTTCTCCACAGCATTGTAGAATGTCTCATAGTTCCGACTCTTGTCAAATTACAGAGCACACTCCCATGGCTGTGGCAGTTTAAAATGCCTCCACACATTGTAAATGCCCCCTGGAGAGTAGTGACACCCATTCCCTGAGTTAAGAACTATTAGTCTCATTTTGTGGTTCAGGGGGAATGCATCTTCATAAAATTAAAACCACTGAAACCCCTACTTTACTTAGAATTCATGATTTACTTTTGTAGCATTAGAGTGTTGGAACAAGCTGTATAGTCTAGTTCCCTTATTACAGAGCTGTCCTAACCAGTTGCTAGCACAAAATGAGAAGTTTGCATTGGTGAAGGGGCAGAAAGCTTCCGGGGAAACCATGCTAAAACCCTGTATCTATAGGCTAGTCTCTTCATGAATCAGTCAGCACTAGGCTCACTTCTTTTTAACTGCTTTAAGTGATGTCCTTTCTTAAGAAAAAGAATATTTAAAGAACAGTGACTATACTAAGCCAATTTATCCCACTCAGCATCCTATATTGTGGACAAGAAGAAAAATATTTTATAGACCTGTCTCAAGCAGTTCTGATCACTGAAATCTGTGTGTTTAAATATGCAAAAGATTGATTTTTCCTTATTTTTTGTTGTTATTGTTGTTAAATGGTAGGGGAAGATAAGGAAATACAAATATAAAAATATAAAAAGAGAGATCACTCTGGGGAAAGGAAACAAATCCAAAATCTTCTCAATTACATATGACCCTGAGAAGCACAGTGTTCATAATTTTGGTTTACAGACCAGTGCCATGGTGTTGTAGATTAAGCCTCCACCTGTGGTATCAACATCCCATATGGGCGGGCACCAGTTCATGTCCCAGTTGCTTCGCTTCCAATCAAGCTCCCTGCTAAGGGCTTAGAAAAGCAAAAGATCGCCCAAGTTCTTGGGCCCCTGGACCCACATTGGAGACCCAGAAGGAACTCCTGGCTCCTGGCTTCAGTCTGACCCAGGCTTGGCCATTGTGGCCATTTGGGGAGTGAACCAGTGGATAGATTTCTCTCTCCCTCTCTCTGTAACTCTGCCTCTCAAAAAATAAATAGACCCATAGTTTTGGTTTAAGAAACCAATCTCAGGAAGTAGGCATTTTAGGCTACTGCTTACTACATCTGTGTCCCACATGAGAATGCTCAGTTCTGATTTCTGATTCTAGCTTCTGACTCGATTCCTGCCAAAGCAGACCCTGAGAAGCAACAGAGACAGTTTTAATAATTGGGGCTCCACCACCACCTGAGAGACCTGCATTAAGTTCTTGGCTCTAACTACATCCATAGCCCAGCGTAGCCATTGATGACATTTAGGGGCTGAAAGCTCTCTCTTCTCACTTTGTGTGTATGTAAGTATGTGTGCTTTGCTTCTCATATAATAATACAAAAAAAAAAAAGAAACCAATTTCAGATTACAAACATAAAATATAATTTCTCTGAAGGAACAGATCCTTCCTTTTTTTAAAAGTTATTTATTTGAAAAGCAGAGAGAGGGAGAGACAGAGAGATAGATGTTCTATTTGCTGGCTCAACCCCCAGATGGCTATAACAACCATGGCTGGGTCAGGCTAACTAGGAGTTTCCTCAGAGTCTCCCAATTGGGTGTCAGGGACACAGCTTTTCCCAGGACATTGGCAGGAAGCCAGATCAGAAGTGGAGCAGGGATCACTTTTCAGTTAAATTTAAATGCCTAAGAATAATTGTGTGTTAATTAAAGAGTTCACTGCACCTACTCCCCATGTAGGATGTCTGTCCTTAATGTGTTGTACTATGCGAATTAACAGTAAAACTACTACTCAAACAATACTTTATACTTTGTGTATCTGTGTGGGTGAAAAATGTTGAAATCTTTACCTAGTATATACTAAGTTGATCTTCTGTATATAAAGAGAATTGAAAATGAATCTTGATGAAGAATGGGATGGGAGAGGGAGTTGGAGATGGGATGGTTTCAGGTGGAAGGGAGGTTATGGGGGGGAAAAGCCTCTATAATCCAAAAGTTGTACCCTGGAAATTTATATACATTAAAAGTTTAAAAAAAAAAAAGAAGTGGAGCAGCTAGGACATGAACCAGCATGCACAGGTGTCACAGGTAGAGGCTTTACCTGCTATGCTACAACTCCAGCCCCAGATTCTTACTAGTCTTAAGTCAAATAAAATCTTCCATCTTGTAAAGTTTATTGTCCATAGTCATAATGCAGTATAGAGTGAAGATACTTCAGTTCACAACTGTTTGTTTATCTGCCCACTGGACACAAGGAAGGGTGATATCAGAAGAAGACCTTGTTCATAGACCCTGCCCTGAAAACAGCTTAGTAATGACCTTACTCATCTTCTGAAGAGAGAAATGAGAAAGATACTGCTTTAGTCTTCTCTTTAGTTCGCATTATCTTCTTCTTGCAAATATGATACATACATATTTTCTATTTTAGTCTTTACTACATGCCAGCATCATTATCACCACTTTACATGTGATAGAACTATGATCAATAACATCACACTACTCAGTAGTGTCGTTAAATTAATATAACAATCAGATTAATGAGATAAGCAGAAACCTCAATTAAAGTGATACTTCTTCACATAAAAGTTACCAGAGCTCGGTAACTTCAAAATGGGTAGCTAAAAAAAGGTAAAGGAGAAAAATTATATTTTTAATTTCCAACTCTAAGAAGACATTCAGCAATGAAAAGCAGATTACCATATATGCATCATAATTCATCAATTGATTCAACAAAAACATCTACTTACAACAAGTTTTGTCAAGTTATTTTATTCCATCAGACATCAATTTTCAAAATGCTAAACGTATGCAATTTAGTGTCAGAATGACAAGTAAATATATAATCAACTATTGAACATTTAGTGACAAATATTACTATGGGGTCACATGCTGACCATACTAATTGAATATTTAAAGTATCTAAAAGCAAACTAATGTAGAATAGAGAATATGGTAAAGAAATAATCAAAATATTCTTATGTTAATTATCAGTTGTTTATGTTTACATTTACCTTAATTTCACTTTCTTTTTTTTTAATTTTTATGTAATGAATATAAATTTCCAAAGTGCAGCTTATGGATTACAATGGCTTCCCCCACCTTAACTTCCCTCCTACCTGCAACCCTCCCCTTTCCCACTCCCTCTCCCCTTCCATTCACATCAAGATTCATTTTTGATTCTCTTTATATACAGAAGATCAGTTTAGCATATATTAAGTAAAGATTTCAACAGTTTGCACCCACATAGAAACACAAAGTGAAAAATACTGTTTGAGTACTAGTTATAGCATTAAATCACAATGTACAGCACATTAAGGACAGAGATCCTACATGAGGAGTAAGTGCACAGTGACTCCTGTTGTTGACTTAACAATTGACACTCTTGTTTATGGTGTCAGTAATCACCCTAGGCTCTTGTCATGAGTTTCCAAGGCTATGGAAGCCTTTTGAGTTCACCGACTCTTATCATATTTAGACAAGATCATAGTCAAAGTGGAAGTTCTCTCCTCCCTTCAGAGAAAGGTACCTCCTTCTTTGATGACCTGTTCTTTCCACTGGGATCTCACTCGCAGAGATCATTCATTTAGGTTTTGTGGGTTTTTGTTGTTGTTGTTGTTGTTGTTGTTGTTTTTGCCAGAGTGTCTTGGTTTTCCATGCCTGAAATACTCTCATGGGCTTTTCAGCCGGATCCGCATGCCTTAAGGGCTGATTCTGAGGCCAGAGTGCTGTTTAGGACATCTGCCATTCTATGAGTCTGCTGTGTATCTCGCTTCCCATGTTTGATCGTTCTCTCCCTTTTTGATTCTATCAGTTAGTATTAGCAGACACTAGTCTTGTTTATGTGATCCCTTTGGCTCTTAGTCCTATCATTATGATCAATTGTGAACAGAAATTGATCACTGGGACTAGTGAGATGGCATTGGTACATGCCACCTTGATGGGATTGAACTGGAATCCTATGGTATGTTTCTAACTCAACCGTTTGGGGCAAGTCAGCTTGAGCATGTCCCAAATTGTACATCTCTTCCCTCTCTTATTCCCACTCTTATATTTAACAGTGATCACTTTTCAGTTTAGTTTCAACACTTAAGAATATCTGTGTATTGATTACAGAATTCAACCAAAAGTATTAAGTAGAACAAACAAAAAAAAACATAGTAACATAGTAAAAAATTAAAATTTCATATGCTGTCATCATCATAGTTTTTATTTTTTAAACAATGCATGTATTATAACATTCCTTTACTGTCACATACTATTTCAAGGTTTAAATTATATAACATACACGGTCAATAAAAATAGTATAATATAGGAATTCACTGAGAAATTTTATTATGATTGGTGCTATATTATAATGGCCTCAAGTCATATTTCATATTTCATATTTTAATAAAATGAAATCAAAATCACTTCTTCTCCAGGTTACTAGTTATTTTGAAATTTCCGTATAAATTTTCTGTTCCTATCCTATCCTATTCTATCTCAAAAAGAAATACTGCCATTAAAGATAAAGTAATGAAGGTAATGACTGTTAGAACTTTTACAACTTTTTACAACTGTTACTGTGTTGTACAGGTTAAAATTTACTTCTGGGGCCAGCACTGTGGGTTAAGCTATCTTCTGCAATGCCAGCATCCTGTATAAGTGCTGGTTCAGATTCCTGTTACTCCAGTTCTAATCCACCCCCGTTAATGCGCCTGGGAAAGCAGTGAAAGATGGTCTACGTGCTTAAGCCCTTACACCCCTGTGGGAGACCCAGATGAAGCTCTTGGTTCCTGGTTTAGGCCTGGACCAGCACTGGCCATTGAGGCCATTTGGGGAGTGAACCAGCAAATGGAAGATTTTTTCAATCTCAATCTCAATCTTTAAAAAATTTACTTCTACCAATATCTCTTTTAAACCACACACCAATTCTGTTGGGTAGGTATTATTATTAGCACCATTTTATAGATGGAAATACTGAAGCATAAGGATGAATTTTTTTTCCTGTGTCTCCAAGTCACACAGCTTATTAACAAAGGTAATCATTTTTCTCCAATTCTTTTAACTACATTAAGCTGATCCCTCTATTCAACATATGGATTTTTCTACAAAATAAAATTACTTTTGCATTCTAAATTGATTACAGATTGAATATATCCTTTCTTTCATATCTTTGATATAAATATACCTCCTAATCATGGACAAGAGTTACATGCCTGATAAGTCTTTTCTCAACTTCAACGTAACCCTTTCTTAGTGCCAACATAGAAAACACTGTACATGGTGCTTGTGAAAATGCGTCAGGGAGATTCTGAAGCAAGAAAGGAGAGAGAAACGAGAGGGAAGAGGAAAGTCACAGAAAGAGGGAGACAGAAACAGAAGACAGAACCAACCTCCAGGAGTGTGAATTATTTGCTTAGTTACCACAAAGTAATAATTACACTGTAACTCCATGGGAACAATGGTAATTTTGCAGCAGCTCACGTTATTGTTATCACCTTATATCCTGATAACTGTGAAATTAATTTGTGGCACTACAGTATGTATCAGCCATAAGCTGTTCCCTTGGTAACAGTATTATGCTATCATAGAAAAGGAATGTTTTAGAGTAAAATGGGCACCAGCAAGCTGATTATTCAGGGAAAAGCTTCTTTCTAAATACACATAGCATAGCAATCACCCCAAGAAAACTACACGGCTTACCAAAGAGTTCTCTGGGCTCACTGTCCATTATCTGCTGACTGAACCAGTACAAATGAATAGCAAGTGATGATCAAATTACTCATTTATATTTACGAACAGAGCCTTCTTATCTTAAAAAAAAACTGCAAAGAGAAAGTATAAAAATGTACTACATTTTTCCTTGCTCTCTTTTCTATTCCCTTAAATTATTAGTATGCTATTAGAAGCAATACAAATACACTCACACACACACACATTTCAATGAATAGTATGCATTCAACTGATATCCAGACCACCCTGAGGTATAAACAAACATCCCAGACATATTTGTAAAGCAATTTTGCTTAAGGAAATTTATTTAAGAAGGAAGATCAATTACTCTGCAGTATACCACCTACAAAGACACAAAGGAAATGTTGAACGTTTGGTCAAATGGAAAGTAGCTTACATTTCTCAATCTTCGGCATTAAATTTTGAGGAGAGTGCACACTAAAACAGAAGAGCATAACACCATGATACCCTAAGAAATCCTGAATTAGAGATGCATATTTAAAATGTCGTACCATCCCAAGTTGCTTATGACTCAACAGAGGTCAGCTTTGTCAGCTCATAGCTTCTACTCATTTTTTCCAACACCAACCTGAACATAGTTCTAGAATGATAATGAATTAGCCAGGCATACACTTTATATTAACTAATATTTATGTAGCTTTGCTAAACCAAACATCATAAAACTGGCATCATGTTGCCATTTCTCAGACACAAAATATGAGCCTGGATTTTAATGTGAGTCTGATATGATCAGTCAGAATATTTTCAGGCACATTACCGAACATATATAACAATAATTTCTAGAGGCAAAGATACACTCACATGAGTAAGTTCTCATCCTGAAAAAAAAAATCACCATCTGAAAGTTCACTCTAGGTATCTGAAATAACAAGGGTGGAGTACAAATTACGTGATCCATCATCACCCAAAATAAACATGTGCCAGCACTCTGTGATTTTGGTCTTTATCTCAGTCTGATCCATTTCTTGAGATTGTTACTTCCAGGTGCCCTCCCACAGAGTTTGTACTGAGAATACTTTAATCCATTTTCTTAAAAATCCATAACAAAATTACTAAGGTCTCAATGTCTTATCAAAACTCTTTTGTTTCAAAATGATACATGAAAAAGATAATCTTTAGTAAATGTGAATAAAGTATTTTATACCTGCCGTGTTGAATTGTTCCATTGGAAGGTAGCAGAAAGAAAAGTTCACACTGCCAAGAACAGAATCTGGTTGTCACCTTAGATTATGCTCTTTCTAAATTTGCTAATTCAAACATTCCACTCGTGTAACATGCATCTCCAAGTCTCCCATTTTGCTTGCTCAATTCCTCTGTTAGGTATTTATGCTCTTCAAAACATACGGGACACTGTACACGGCATAATGGCTAACATGAATACACAATTACTAGACAAAGGATTCAAATTCTATTTTGTCATTTGTTTTCTGTATGTTCTTAGACTATATATATATATATATATATATATATATATATCACTATATATTATAGTGATCTACAGTGTAGGCAATAACAACACTTTAAGGGATGGACAGTTTACACAACTGTTGAAGATGCATCTTGAGATGTCTGCAACAGAATGCCAGAGTTCAAGCACTGGCTCAGCTTCCATTTCCAGTTTCCTGTTAATGCACATCCTAAGAAGCAACAGGTGATGGCGTAAGCATTTGGGAAGTCTCAACACTGCATAGTATACAAACTTCTTTCTCGCTCAATCTCCCATTCTTTCATTCTCCAAAACAAATTTTTAAAACTTTTTCTTCTGATTTTCATGCCAGTCCTTTTTCATTCCTTCATCCTCATCACATATTCAAGTTTTCAATTCTGGTGACAAACTAAAAACTCTTAGGTGGGCCTCCCAAGCAGTGTGGCCACCAGCTCCACAGCTTATTTGCAACAAACACTGCCCTTCTTCAGCCCTCATTACATTGATTCTCCTAACAAAGGGGGATCCCCGCAAATGTAACTGGATTCCTTCTGCTTCTATCTTCTCTACTTACATGGTTTTCGGATTTACCTCTTCTATTATTTCCCAAAACTTCCCTATCCCATTAAATTATTTTTAGTCACTGCAATCTGATAACATTTTTCCCAGAATCCTACATCTCCTTCCTCCTCCACTAGCCAACAGTGGTAAAAAGTTGTTCTTCAGACTGACAATCTCCATTTCCTTTCTTCTCATTCATTCATTCTGTAGCCTATATCAACTGTTATGGATTGAATGGTTGCCCTCTGCTCTAATTCCTATGCTGAAATCTTAATCCCAATGAGATGGTATTTGAAGTTAGGGCATTTGGAGGTGATTAGGTCATGAGGATGGAGCCCACAAAAACTGAATCAGTGTCATAAAAAGAGGCCAGAAAACCAGCTACTCTCTACCACAAGACCATAAGGTAAGAAGACAGCTCTCTGAAAACCAGAAAGTGCCGAGAAACTCTGCTGAAACCTGGATGTTGGACTTCCAATCTACAGACTGAAAAATATATGTTAATTATGCCTCTCATTTATGGTATTCTGTTATAGCAGCCAAAATTGATTCAGACACCAGTCTAGCTTCTATTCCTATTTCTCCATAGATGCAGTTCATGTCATTAATAAGCCACTCAACTCAGAGAACAGTTTTTCAGGTCTCCTCTTACTTGATACTTTAGAAATCTTCAATAAGGGTGACTATTCTCTCCATTTAGCATTCTCTTCTTTAATTTCAATACACTATATTTACTCAGTACTATTTGGTGATTCACTGTGTATAGCTATGTCTCTTTTTTAAACATTATTTTCCAGAAAGATTGTTAAATATTGCAATTCTTCATGGTTCTGATGGTCTCTTTGCTTCTATTTGAGGTGTTTTCATAACCATTATTCAATGTCCCTCTATCTCCCTCACCCCTTCATTTTCCTTTTTCCCTAATGAAACTACGTTATAGTTTGCCTCATCTCTTAAATATTAATTTTTAGCCACATACAACATGTACTTACTGCTTGGCATTTATGAAAATTTCCATATATCTTTTATTAATTGTTTACTTTGTAGTGACAGTTAAGTATTATTTACTACGTAACTACTAGAGTCCAATTTTCTCAAAAAAATTTAAGAGTTTGCTTTGGATTCCTTTTAGAAGTAGGATATAAAATAAAATGAAAATACATCATTATGTCAATTAAGTTTTTATTTTCTAAAGGACACTATGCATATTAGCAAAAAGATGCAAAGGAGCCAGATTACAGTGGGTTGAGGCATGACTGAGAGGTAAAGATATGGAGTCATTCTGTTTGGACTACATATTTAAAAAGCTTGGCAGTGAAACACCTGCTAGATAAATTTATAGTTGGATACAGCACAATTCTGACAGTTGGCTCTAGTAAATTCTTTCAGGTTTTTAAAACTATTTCATTATGAACATATGAGCATAAGCCTTAATTAAGACAAATCCTTCTTCTGCCTGAATATGAACTGCCAAGATGTCAGAGGGCAAGACTACAAGTTTCTGTCCGAACTCATTTACAGTCTCCACATTTGCAGACTGTATAATGCCCCATGCTACCAGGAGTCACCAAGCACGTTCTCACACAGATTCAAGGTCATGTCTTTTACAGCAACTGTAAGCCTGTCCATGAAATACAAAGGGAACTAAGTCAGAAGCAGCTGCTACTACCCATAGTTCCACCATCCTTCTAGTATCACAGACACTTCTGTTCCTGTCCTGTCCTGGATTCCTGGTGTTGGCGATCTCATTCTCTTCAGTGTAGATGGCCAGCTTTCCCACTTCCGGCCTTTGTTGACCTTTCTGAAACCTAGACTTGCTGCCATTAAAAGTGTATCAAATGTTCACAAATTCACATAATGAATATTTTTAGCCCTACACTATAGTCCAAGATAGGGCCCTGAAGTGCTATCAGTGTATTTCTCGAAACCCTATTGGATCTTACATCAGATTTTTGTTTTGTTTGTTATTTTTTAAATATAACTGAGCTGACTGTCAAGACTGTTAAGTAAACAGACACCTGAAAAAAACTGACGTAGGCAAAAGTAACATTTAAATGGTTCGAAGTTTAGTTCTTACATGCCTTCAACATATGACTGTATTAATCTTTTCAAATAAACACATTTTCTCAAATTGAAGGTATGAAATTATTACAATAAAATCAAATTAAATGTATTAAATGCTGTATAATTATCTCATTTATATGGCTAAGGTTATTAGTTTATATATGATGTCTTTAAAATAATTCCCATTTGCAGTTACATTTCAAACTGCAGATTTGACGCATCAGCCAGGAGGAATGTCACAGTTCCTGCTGTGCTAAACTTACTGAAACAAATAGAAAAAACACGCTATTGTGTTTTGTTCCTCTTTTACTATTTTGTAATTGGCTACCCTACAGGAAATACTCTTCTTTGCAATTTTTCATTGAGTTCCTATAATAATCTCATTTCATGTTATCCCTTTATATATAACATAAGGGTTTCTGAGTTATTGTATATCAAGGCTAAAAATAATAAGGCAGGGAAAAATTTTAATTTAATAAAAAGGTGTTTTAGTGTCACTTTTAATGCCAACTGGTCCTGTGATGTGACTGTATATTAACAATAGAAATATGGGCATCTATACTTATATCCAAATATCTATAAAATAGTAGTATACAAAAATAGAGATAAGCATTTTTAAAATGTCTTCTCCAATATTTGAAAAATATTAACAACATAGATCTTACTATTCAAAGATCACAAAGTTTGGTTTTCCCAAATTTTTATTATTAAATGAAACACAGCTAAAAATAAAAATCTCCTTGTATATAAAATACTCTTGAATTTCATTTCTGCCAACTGCGATTTAAGGTTATATTCCATAATTTTTAAATTTTTCATTTATTTATTTATTTGGAAGGCACAGAGACAGATCTCTCATGCACCGGTTCATTCCTCAGATGCCTACAGCAGCAAGTGCTGGGCCAGCACAAAACCAGGAGCTGGGAACACAATCCAGATCTCCCATGTGAATGGTAGGGACCCAAGCACCTGGAACATGACCTGCTTTTTCCCAGGGTTCTATTAGCAGTAAGCTGGAATCACAGGCAGAGGTTGGACTAAAAGCCAGCACTCTGAAATTGGATGAGGCTGTCTCAAGTGCTTAAACGCATGTCCCCCATGACTCTAACATGTTACCAGGTGTTCCACAGTGAGCTTCGCCAAATAATTTGTAATGAAAGTGTTAACATTCATCAGTCAATTAAAGGCAAGTTCTACCTCATGTCTACATGGATTTCATATACTCAGATCATACTTAAAGTGAAAATAAATTTTAATGGAATTATTTTGTCACTGAAGTAATAAAATTCATTTGAATGATTTTAAAATTGGAGATTTATGAACAATTTTCTGAAGAGCAATGAAATTTCATTCCTAGTAAGTGATGAGAAGACTTATCACAATCTATTTAGAAAAATGATATTAAACACTATTTTTCTTAACCCTAATTCGCTTTTAATGTAGATATTTTGAAGGGGCAAATGAGCATATGCAGTGGGATATAATATCCAACTTGGATATTTATATAAATAACACCTGTTCCTAAAATACCATGAGTATTTACTAAAGATCAGACTGTAAAGATACCAAAAGATTTTATTTCAGATAAAAATATATATAGTTTCCTCAGAAATAGTAGTGAATATAACATGAAAAATATAATCATGCTACTTATATTCTATAGTATGTTTCCTAAAACCTATTATTTGTGAAGTCTGGAGGCTTTTTTTGTAAAGCCTTATTTATTTCTTTGAAAGTGAAAGCTACAGAGAAACACACACACACACACACATATCTTCCATCTGCTGGTTTACACCCCAGTTGGCCGCAATGGCCAGGGCTGGACCAGGCGGAAGCCATGAGCCAGGAGTTTCTTCCAGGTCACCTATGTGGGTGTCAGGGGCCCAAGCACTTTGGTCATCTTCTGTTGCTTTTCCCAGGCCATTAGCAGAAAGTTGGATCAGAAGTACAGCCAGGACATGATTCGGCACCCAAATGGGATGCCAGTGTGACAGGCAGTGGCTTTACCAGCTATGCCTCAGTGCCAGCTGCAAGTCTGGAGTTTTTAAGACATTATATGAATTCATTAAGAAAACTTAATGAATGCATTTATTTCATGAAACTTTAATTAGACATATCCTACAATGTATCTTTGACTTTATCTATCCCTACAGAATCTCATTGCTATTTACCTTCCTACCTTAAAGTCAAAGTCATTTGATTATGTTCACCCAGGTGTAGCTCACTCAAGTAATACAGAATTCTCTCCAGAGAAAAGAAAAGGGAATTAAAGAAATTAGAAGATAACAGGTTGCATAGTCTAGTTGTAAACACAGACACTTTAGAAAAGGTAGGTGCTTAAGTGGTCATATAAAAAGCTCATTTAAAACTAATTTAGTTTCCCTTCTTTGGATATGTAAACCCACACTTTAGAGCACTGAACTGAGTTGACAGGACCAAGTTAATCTTAATTATTCTTTATTTAACTAGACCATTAATAACTAATTCTTACCAAAGTACTGAACTATTTAATTTACATATGTGGCAACAAATAAATTATGATTTTGAAAAAAATTAATTTGGCATTTGATAATTATTTTTGTTAAAGTAAGCAATGATCCAGCTATATCTTGATTCATTTAAATAAAATATAAAGTGAAAAATGTTGATCAGCAAAGCTAGAGCGCTCACTAAATATGACAGTCAGTCCTGGGAATACAACACACCCATTAAAAGGTAAAATCAAGGGCTTGCATTGTGGCATAATAGGTAAAGCCACCTCCTGGGACACTGGCATCCATATGGGTGCCAGTTCATGTCCCGGCTACTCCAGTTCCGATCCAGCTCCCTGTTGATGGTCTAGGAAAGCAGTAGAAGATGGATGGCCCAAGTCCTTGGGCCCCTGCACCTATGTGGGAGACCTGAAAGAAGCTCCTGTTTCCTGGCTTTGGACCAACCCAGGTCCGGTTGCTGCAGCCATTTGGGGCGAGAATGAGCAGATGGAAGATCTCTCTCTCTCTCTCTCTCACTCTCTCTAAACTCTGCCTTTCAAATAAATAAATCATTTTTAAAAAAAAAAGAGGTAAATCAAATACATTTTGTTATTGAAATACTGAGTTTGAGATTCCGGAAGAACATTCAAATAAGCATTTAGAACTGTGGATCAGGGATCATGAAGGCTAATCAGGGAGGATAATATGGACTTAAGAGACAATGATACACAAACTGTGGACAAAGAAAACAGGAACAGTGAGATAGCCCAGGCATCAATACAGAGTGAGAGGAGGGCCAGGATGAAACTCTCTTATATGCCCATTTTAGAAAGAACACACAGTAGATGGAAATATCTTGCTTGAAAAGAGCACAATTAAAAATAAATTATAAAAGGAAAATGTAGTTTTGTTTGCCTTTAAACTTAAAATGGCATATAGTTGTTTATAGGCAGCCAATAACTGCCTTTGATAACTGAATAGACACAGAGTGGCACTTCAACTTCTGGGCAGAATACACGAGTCGCAGTAGGCCACGCAGGCTCTCACTGCCAAACACCAGAAACAGTGCACAGATTCAGATTTCAGTCTGAGAATGCAAGGAGAACTAAGGAAATCAGCAAAACTTTTGGTGGTGACTGACATGGAGGGAGAGGTGCAAAAACTGTAAAATTAGGGGCGTGAAGACAACTGGTTGCCCATAAGATATGGTAAATACACTATGGTGGTATGCGAGAGGCTAAAAAGTGAGACTAAAAGCTTCTAAAAGGCAGACAGGAAAACAGTTCTCACAATGAGTGAATAACCTATGTATGTGGGAGGACCTAGGATAATCTCTACAACTCACATTCAAGCTAATTCATATTTATGGAACACTAACACCCAGCAGTTGCAGAATAAATAAGCTATGTGCCTACTTCATGTAAAACATTTACCAAAAACAGACCACACGCAGAGACAAAAATCAAGGGGCAAACTAACTGAAACCTTAGAGTTTCTTTTTGTGGGCATAGTACAAGTCAATGAGAAGTCAACTAACAAGATCTAGAACTGTGTCAACAACGTTATAAGATGCAATTGTTATACATCCTTCCCCCAATTTTTTTTTTGAGTCTGCTTAATACTTATTCAAGTGAGGAGCAAAATTTTACTTTACCATTGTTTTATCTTGTGTTTTTCTGATAACATACTCACGTGCCTGTTCAGTATGTATAGATCATTTTCTGTGACATCTTTTATTCAAATATTCCGGTTATTTTTAAAATATCATTTTCCTTTCTTTAGAACAGTTTTAGGATCAGAACAATATTCAATGGAAAGTACAGTTTCCACATATCCCTTTCCCCAATACATTCTCAGACCGGATCACAATCAACATCCTCAATCAGGACACTACATTTGTTACAACTATGAGCTCACTGTGTCACATCATTATCACAAGTTTAAATTAGGGCTCACTCTTGGTGTACATTCTATGGCTTTTGACAAATGCATAATAGCATATATCTTATAATTGTATCATTAAAAGTATTTTCATTGCTCTAAAATGTGGCATATGTTCCTCCTATTCTTATCTTCCTCCCTCTTAGGAATGGCGAGTCTTCCTGTCCAGAAAGTATGAACTGTAACCCCATTTATGTAACTTCATTTTTCTTTTATTTCTTTTATCAGAATTTGTAGTTTTCCTTATCTATATGAGTAAATATTGCGCATATTTTGTGAGAATTGTACCTTCTTTTTTTTTAACTTTTATTTAATGAATATAAATTTCCAAAGTACAGAATATGGATTACAATGGCTTCCCCCACCTTAACTTCCCTCCTACCTGCAACCCTCCCCTTTCCCACTCCCTCTCCCCTTCCATTCACATCAAGATTCATTTTTGATTCTCTTTATATACAGAAGATCAGTTTAGCATACATTAAGTAAAGATTTCAACAGTTTGCATCCACATAGAAACACAAAGTGAACAATACTGTTTGAGTACTAGTTATAGCATTAAATCTCAATGTACAGCACACTAAGGACAAAGATCCTACATGAGGAGTAAGTGAACAGTGACTCCTGTTGTTGACTTAACAAATTGACACTCTTGTTTATGGCCTCAGTAATCACCCTAGGCTCTTGTCATGAGCTGCCAAGGCTATGGAAGCCCCCTGAGTTCACTGACTCTGATCATATTTAGACAAGGCCATGGTCAAAGTGGAAGTTCTCTCCTCCCTTCAGAAAAAGGTACCTCCTTCTTCTTCATTTTCTGGTGCTAATGTAAACAGTATTATTTTAAATTTTAAATTCTAAGTGTTAATTAATGGTATATAGGAAAATGAAACATTTTTTATATTAACTTTGTCTCTGGCAATGTTTTCTATTATTAAGGAACTAGTAATTGCTGTTTCCAGGAGATTTTAGTTGATTTTTAAGGATCTGTAATATATCAGTCATGATATCCATAAACAGATACTATTATTTTTTCTTTCCAATTTGTATATTTTATTCCCTTCCATTGTCTAAATGCATTAGTTAGGACTCCCAGTACAATGCACAAAATGAGTTATCAGAGTAAACAGCCTTGCCTTGTTCCTGATCTTAGCAGGATGACAATTTATTAAACTGGACTATCTTTTTTATTATTTAACTATTTACATGTCCATTTATTTCAAATATAATAAAAAAAGTTTACTTTTGGCCAGCACCGCAGCTCACTTGGCCAATCCTCCGCCTGCGGCAGCGGCACCCCGGGCTCTAGTCCCAGTTAGGGCGCCAGATTCTGTCCCGGTTGCCCCCTCTTCCAATTCAGCTCTCTGCTGTGGTCCGGGAAGGCAGTGGAGGATGGCCCAAGTGCTTGGGCCCTGCACCCGCATGGGAGACCAGGAGGAAGCACCTGGCTTCTGGCTTCAGATCGGCACAGTGCACCGGCTGTCTGTAGCAGCCATTTGGGAAGTGAACCAATGGAAGGAGGACCTTTCTCTCTCTCTCTAACTCTGCCTGTCAAAAAAAAAAAAGTTTATTTTTACCAAAAATCATCAAACTGCCTTCCAAAGTATTTATAATCTTTCCTCTAAACAATGCTTTCACTACATCTCATAAGTTTTGATGTTATTTTCATTATAAATAATTTTCCTTGTGATGTATTCCCTGAACTATGATTATTCTGAAATGTGTTAAATTATAAATAGTTAATCAGTATGGCTGAACATAAAAGAAACTGGCTCCTAAAACAAAAGACTGGGGAGGTAGAGGAGAGGATCCAGATCATATAGGGTACTTTCAGATTTTTCTTACTTTTTTTTTTTTAAGATTTATTTTATTTATTTGAAAGAGTTACAGAGAGAGGTAGAGACAGAGAGAGAGGTCTTCCATCTGCTGGTTCACTCCCCAGATGGCCGCAACAGCTGGAGATGAGCCGATCTGAAGCCAGGAGCCAGGAGCTTCTTCCGGGTCTTCCACGTGGGTGCAGGGGCCCAAGGACTTGGGCCATCTTCTACTGCTTTCCCAGGCCATAGCAGAGAGCTGGATTGGCAGAGGAGCAGCCGGGACTAGAACCGGTGCCCACATGGGATGCCAACGCTTCAGGCCAGGGCTTTAACCTGCTGTGCACAGAGCAGACCCTCTCACTTAACTTTCAATGAAATGTGAAGTCACTGATGGGTTCTGAACAGAACAGACATACAAACTAATCAAATTAAAAACATCATGTTGGACACTGGGTGGAAGGTAATGCTTATGAAGACCAATTATAAGAGTTAACAACCTTGGCTTCATTCCAGAATGGTTTTGAATGAAATACCTTAAAAACACCTCCTTCTAACACACCCAATATCTCTCTCCTCTCTCCTCTCTCCCCTCTTTCTCTCTCTCTCTCTCTCTCTCTCTCTCTCTCTCTCTCTCTCACACACACACACACACACACACAATTTTTCATTCAACTGATCTAGAATTTTCATCATACATTGGGACAATATTAACCTCTCTCATTCTGTCCCACAGCCCAAGATGATTTCACATGAATCTACGATTTAGAGCAAATGAGTAATCAGCTATCGCAGCAGTGAGTAGTGATGGTGACCTGTATGAATGTAATCGTCATGGAAGCTTTGAGTGTTTCAGCATTCTGGATACACACTGATAGGAGAATTAACACTAGTTTCTGATGAAATAAGTGTACAGTGTGAAGAAAAAATGAAGAGTCAACAATGACTCAGGTTTTTCACCAGACTAACTGCTACTGAACCAGAGGAGGTCCAGCGTGTCTGAGGCGAGATGCAGTATACCCTGTATCCTGCGGTAATATTAGAGTGGCTGATCGAATCAAGATGGAGAAAACAATTCTTTGGAGGAAAGAAATTTAGAGATTGAGGCCAGGGATTTAACATATCTATTTTGTGGGATACTGAATTCACCAAGAATCAGATCAACATAATTTGGACAGTGCAAATAATCTAAAACTTATATTTTAAGGAACAAATAATATGACCCAAAACAGCTGTGGGTGACTGCAGAAAAAGTAGGTAGCAAGTGATTTGACAGACTACCACATTGGATTGGTTTCAAGAGGAATAAGATAAAACAAAACAAGTATCAAAAAGAAACAGCAATGCCACTTGCCCACCTCAACTGGTACAACAGGTCTGGGAGAGAAAATGTTCACCCTGCTTTAAATAACTTTATAATATACAAATCTACAGCAGGATTAAAGACAAAAGGGAATGAGCAAGTAAATGTGATCCTGTCAAATAATTCTCAAAAGAATAGTTGTACCACTGTACATCTTGCCAATAGCATTCCCTATCTGTGTAGTTATATCAGAGACATTTTGTCCCATGCGTCTCATGTTTTAGAACCTATACATCCCTCTAGGTCCTGCACGTTACTCGGGCTCTATCTCCCATCTCTTTCTCTGACATAAGTCAACACAAGAAACTCCTATTTGGATTCTATCTACACTGAAAGCTGTTTTTTAATTTTGACCAGAGTGATTTTTTTTTCATTTCACAATTATGGCTATAACACTCTCATGCTTAAATTTTAAATGCTTACTCTGTTCTGAGTCTAAAGACATTTTACTGATAAGTCTTTCTAAGGTTGGCCTTATCACACATGAAGCATCTTTTTGCTCTCATATTTCCTGTTACCTTGGGCTTCTTCAGCTCTCTGCACCTACCATGTGCCCACAAGAACTCACAGTATGAACATCTCACTCATGCTTTCTCCTCTTTGTTCTACCGCTGCCTAGAACATTTATCAGATCTGAGATCATTTCACTCTTTGCGGGAGGCTTCTCTGTTAAATTTTCCCATAATTTACACTCTTAGCAATACTCCTCCTCTTTTGTAGAATTGTCTTAGCTATAGCTTTATAAACATTTGTGTGGTTATTTAACTGATGCCTACTACCACTCCCATGAAACTATGAGGATAAAGTTTGTGAAAATTTGCCCATAACTATCACCAGTGCTATTTGTGCTTTGCTTATATAAAACCTCAATAAATATTTAAAATGAAATAGGTGTAAGAGTAGCTATAGATAACTAAAATGTGATAAAGTGTACCACAAACAACATTTTTTAATTTTATCTGATACACATACAAGTTCCTGAAATTCTGTTAGAATATCTAACCATGCTGTAAAGAAATTATAACTTTATAAAAATTTTTACTTAAAGGAAAAATTTCATGTATTTCACATATACAGTTTTAAGAGTATGATAATTTCTACCCATCCCTACTCCCTGCCTCATTCCTACACTCCCTCCTCCTTCCTTTCCTATTTTTCTTTTAATTTTGCAATGACATACTTTCAATTTACTTTATAATCAAAAGCTTAGCCCGCCACTAAATAAAAGAATTCAATAAGTAGTAAGCAGAAAAACCATTGTTCCTCAAGAGTTTAGACAGGGGCTATAAACAGTAATTAAATCCAAAAATGTTAATTTCATTCATACACATTAGATTTCTTTTTTGTTTTTGGATTTTGTATAGTAGCTAACACAAATCATGGAAAACATGTTTGTCTTTTTGGGACTGGCTTTTTTTATTAAGCATAATGGTGTTTAGCTGCATCTGTTATTACTTTTTAACAATTATAATCTCCAAAATTGTAAACTGATATTCAAAGTTTATAGAAAGCTATACTATAATTCTCAACTATAAATAGTACCTACACATCCTGAAACCTTTTAATTTTCAATCACAGATAAACATCTTGAGGTCACTAGCTTAAATAAACTAATTAAAAATTACCAATAAAAACTTGATACACACATATTTGAAAAATATCCATCAAAAAGTTACTAAGTATAAATGGAAATCTGAAAAACACTATTCAATCACCCCTTTCTGATAGTATCTTATTTCCTTATTCGTTACCATATATAACTGTGACTACTTCTAGATTTTCAGTTTTTTCCACAGCTTCTTTCCACACAGTTTAAAGTCTCATGATTTTAAAATTAACACCTGTATGCTCAGGATTTGCATTATTTTGTGTACATCACTGGCTTTCATCTAAACACTTTGAAAAAAACCTCCTAAATCCACTCCTAGGCACTAAGCTTTGAAAGCAGAAATTGAGGGATGTTCAATCTTATATGCTAGAGTACCCAGCCATGCACTTAGTATTAGGCAGCCCAATAACAAACTGAGTTTCATAATCAAGAACAGAGAAAGGTTTACTTAGCATTGTTTTAAACCTATGTGGTAACTGAAATTACATTCTGTATCATCGAGATGAAACAAGAATGAGATAAGATATTCAAACATACTCAATTTGAATTAAGCTACAAGGAACATGTATGCATGTATGTGTCTGTATAATGTATATGCTACTTGCCCGTGTGGGTATAATATTCAGATTTTATTTCAAAAACAGATTTGTTCTCCAAAGTGCATTTCCAAAACTAAGCTCCCTAACAGTAACACAAAAATATGGATTGAATCAAGTCAAATAAATCTATGCTTTGTATTTAGATAGGTATTAAAACATGTAAAACTTGCCGTAAGTAAATTTATTCAAGGTCCTAAATTCACTACTTGACAATTTGCTGAAATATTCTACTTTCATATATTTAAATATATATATATTTAAAATATATTTATTGAGGCAGTAGGATAGACTAGCGGCTTAAGATACTCACATGCCACATTAGAGTACCTGAGTTCCATTCCCAATTCTGACTCCTGACTCCAGCTTTCTGCAAATGTGCACCGTAAGAGGTAGCAGGTGATGGTTCAATCACTTGTGTCCCTGGCCCCCTTGCAGCAGACCTGGACTGAGTCCTGCCTCCCAGCAACAGCCCTAGCTGTTGCATGCATTTGTCAAATAAACCAGTGGATGACAACTCCCTGTTTCTTTCTCCAAAATAAATAAGTAAATTTAAAATTAAACAAATTGTATTTGTAGTTAAATAGAAGTATAAACATAAAACCAGAGGCATGTAGTACTTATTATAGGTATGTCTAGGAATTCTTAGTTTGCTCACACACTTACAGGTTTCAGAGACAATTTGTTAGTATTAATATAGTCAAAATATCTTTCTGGCATAGTTATACCATCTATAGATATATGTGTGACAAAAGTATCTTCCCTACTCCTTAAAACCAGAAAAACAGGGGCCAGCATGTAGCTTAGCACACTATGCTTCCCCCTGCAATGCCGGCATCCCATACTGAGTGCCCATTTCTGTTGTGGCCGCTCACTTCCAATCCAGCTCCCTACTAATGCGCCGAGAAAGCAGCAAAAGATGGCCCAAGAGCTTGGGACCCTGAACTCATATGGAAGACTCAGATGAAACTCCTGGATCCTGGCTTTGGTCCAGCCTGGCCCCAACAATTCCAACCATCTGGGGAGTGAACCAGCAGATGGAAGATCACGCTCGCTCGCTCACTCTCTCTCTTTCTCTGTGTATGTGTGTGTGTGTGTGTGTGTTTCTGTCTCTCCCTTTCTCTCTCTCTGTAACTCTGCCTTTCAAATAAATATACAAAATCTATTTTTGGCCAGCGCCGCAGCTCAATAGGCTAATCTTCCACCTAGCGGCGCCAGCACACCAGCTTCAAGTCCCGGTCGGGGCGCCGGATTCGGTCCCGGTTGCCCCTCTTCCAGGCCAGCTCTCTGCTATGGCCCGGGAAGGCAACGGAGGATGGCCCAAGTGCTTGGGCCCTGCACCCCATGGGAGACCAGGAGAGGCACCTGGCTCCTGCCTTCGGATCAGCGCGGTGCGCCGGCCACAGCGCGCCGGCCGCGGCAGCCATTGGAGGGTGAACCAACAGCAAAAAGGAAGACCTTTCTCTCTGTCTCTCTCTCTCACTATCCACTCTGCCTATAAAAAAAAAGAAAAGAAAAGAAATCTATTTTTTAAAAAAACAAGACAGATATTTTAGTATATAAGTACTAAAAAAAAGAACTTCAACTTTCACATAGTTCCAGAGGAGAAGAATATAATCTGGAGTAAATATAAATTGCGTGGCACATCTCATTTTAATCCCAAATAATACCAGACTTTCCTTATGGTAAAATAATCTGGCTCCAGCCACCACTATCAGGCAGCAATTAATTGTGGTGTCTGGTTTGATCTGGCTGCCCAGTGTTTTTTGCTTGTTTGTTTTAAATTTTTAACATATTCTATAACATACCCAACCATTTACTTTTAATTATGTATCAAAACTACAATTTTTTCTTCTATTGGAAAAAATTTGTCTTTGTTTCACTATTAAAAAGAAAACAATCTGATACCCCAAATAGCTGTTTCATCTATGATGTTAAATTTCAACATAGTTCTTACCTTTGGATGAGATATGTTTTAAGAAGTATTCCTTCACAGAATACAAATTATAAACAACATCTAAGGGGATGAAGGAAAAAATGAAATATGAAGAAAAAACATGACAATGACAAATACAAAACCAGTAAGTAATTTAACCTTATTGTAAATCATCTTTCTTTACCACCTAGAAGAAAAAAAAGGAGGGGGATTACTCTAAACTCTCCTGAAAGATAGTGAAAGATACTGGCAAGATAATTGGTTTCTAAACACCACACAGATATTGACTAAAAGAACTACATCTGTGATCCAATAACAAACACCCATTTCTACTAAAAAATATTATGGTAGATCTCTAAATAAAATTACTATTATTACTTCTTTTGTTTCCCATCGAAAGTAGTGTCCTTTAAAATGGTTGAAGATGGGACTGGCACTGTGGCATATTGGGTAAAGCCTGAAGTGTTGCATCCATATGGGCACCAGATCAAGACCCGCCTCCTCCACTTCTAATCCAGCTCTTTGCTGTGGCCTGGGAAGGCAGTGGAAGATGGCCCGAGACCTTCGGACTCTGCACCTGAGTGGGAGACCCAGAGGAATCTGCTGGCTCCTGGCTTCAGATCAGGGGATGGAAGCCCTCTCTCTTTCTCTGGCTCTACATCTCTTTGTAACTTTGTCTTTCAAATAAATAAATCTTTAAAAAATAAACAGTAAGATATTGAGAGAAATGTCACATCTGCATTTTCTGTGGTATGAGTGGCCAGGAAGATGGCAAGGGAAAGACAGAATTGGGCAGGTTTTGGGTATATTTATGAATTAAAGTTTGTACAGAACTTTCTTACTGTTGAGATAAAGGTGTGTGAGGGAAAAGATATTCCATGAGTTTCAGATTTATAGATCAAATAATGGAGTGGATGTGACTGTCATTTATTTAGATGGAACAATTTGTGGATGAGTTGGGTTAGTGTTGGACCTTCCCAAGACATCCAGACATCTCTGCATCTGGAGAGGGAACGTGGGATGTTAAGTTGCAGTCATCTAACATCCACGTGGCTAAATCAAGTAGATGGTTGGATTTACAAAGCTAAATTGCAGCAGCAGGTATGTGCTTTGAAACTGCCTACCATGTGGGAGATCCAGATGGAGTTTCTTATTCCTGGGTTTTGTCTGACCCAGCCTCGACTTTTATAAGCATCCGGAGAGTAAATCAGCAGATGGAAGTTGTCTCTCTGTGTGTTTTTGTCTCTTTGTCTCTCTCTATCTCTCTCTCTCTCTCTCTCTCTCTTTCCCTCCCACCCCCACTCAGCTTTCAAATAAAATGAATATAAATAAAATAGATTTTTTAAAGTTGAATGTCAGGATAAATTAGAACTAGAGATGCAAGTATGAGAATAACCAGCAAATAGGTGGTTATTTAAGGAATAAGTTAGATAATAGTTCCCTAGGAAAACAAGTAAGAAACAGAAAGAATATATCTCAATATCAAGTCCTCAACCATGTCTATATTTAGAGGTGGAAAAGAAGAGGTGACTGGCACCGTGGCTCACTCGGCACCTGGCTCCTGACTTCGGATCGGAGCAGCACACTGGCCGTGGTGGCCATTTGGGGGGTGGACCAACGGAAAAGGAAGATCTTTCTCTCTGTCTCTAATTCTGCCTGTCCAAAAAAAAAAAAAAAAAAAAAAAAGAAAGAAAGAAAAGAAAAATAGAATAGGTGACAGCTACATACAAGAATAAAAAGGAGAATTCAAGGAAGTGAGGTGGGGGGAAAAAGGCCGGAGAGTAACTGAAGCCTAGGAAGAAAAAGATGGCTTGGAGAAACAAGGATGGTCATTTGAAACAAATACTGCTGAGAAATCATGTACAAGTTAGGGATTTAGCAACACAGAGCTATCTTACTGAAGGCAGGAAGAGTTGTCCTGTAGGAATGGATGGACATTGAGAGACTAGAAAGTTAACAAGGTGGAACATCTTCACAGATCATTCTTTCATTAGGCTTACATTTGAGGGTGAGTACTTAGGAAAAATGAGGTGGTACTTAGGAAAAGCAGGAAGGTGTATTAGAAATATTGAACGCAACCTAACTTTTTTTTTTTTTAATTTATTTAATGAGCATAAATTTCCAAAGTACAGCTTCTGGACCACAATAGCCTCCTCCCCCCCCCCCGTGTCTTCCCTCCCATCCACAACGCTCCCCTCTCCCACACCCTCTCCCCTTCCCCTTCACATCACGATTAATTTTCAATCATCTTTATATACAGAAGATCAATTTAGCGTATGTTAAGTAAAGATTACCACATTTTGCTCCCACACAGAAACATAAAGTGTAAAATACTATTTGAGTACTAGTTATAGCATTAATTAAACACCTAAGAGTAATTGTGTATTAATTACAGAGCTCAACCAATAGTTTTAAGTAGAATATAAAAATGCATCTTTTGCATTGTTGTGGCTTCCCCCCGACCTCCCTCCCTCCCGTGGCCCTCCCCTCTCCCACTTCATCTCCCCTCCCCCCGCTTCATCACGTTTCATTTTCGGTTACCTTCATATACCAAAGATCAATTTAGTATATACTAAGCAGGGATTTCAACAGGTTGCACTCAAAAAACCGAACCAGGTATAGGGTATTGTTCGACTAGTAGTGTTGTATTTGAGTTTCATAGATAAACATATTAAGGACAGAGATCCTGCGAGGGGAGCATGAACCCAGTGACTCCCGTTGTTGATTTAACAATTGGCACTCTTATTTATGACGTCAGCAATCACCCGAGACTCTTGCTATGAGCTGTCTAGGCTATGGAAGCCCCTTGAGTTCACCAACTCTGAATTTGTTTAGTCAAGGCCATAACACAGTGGAGGTTCCTTCCTCCCTTCAGAGAAAGGCGCCTCTCTCCTTGATGGCCTGATCCTTCTGCTGGAGTGTTGTTCACCAGGATCCTTCATTTAGATTGTTTTTTGCCACCATGTCATGGCTTTCCATGCCTGAGAGACTCTCATGGACCTTTTAGTCAGATCCGAATGTCGAAAGGGTTGATTCTGAGGCAGGAGTGCTGTTTTGGGCATTTGCCATTCTATGAGTCTGCTGTGTGTCCTGCTTCCCCCGCAGGATCATTCTCAACCCTTTTGATTCTATCCTTCATTATTTGCTTACACTGGTCTTATTTGTGTAATCTCTTCGACACTTACCCTGTCTTTTGGATCAGTTGTGTATTTATATTTGTCTCTTTACCAAGTGTGCTGGCATTGGTACCTGCCTCCTTGGTAAGATTGAGTTGAAATCCCCTGGCACATTTCCAGTTCCACCATTGGAGGTAGGTCTGAGTGAGTATGTACCGTCCTACATATCTCCTCCCTCTCTTATTCCCACTCCCATGTTCCACAAAGATCAATTTCCTATTAATTTTTAAACGCTTAAGAATGGTCGTGCATTGATTACAGAGTTCAACCAGTGGTCTTGTGTAGAGCATACCAAGCAACAACAACAACAACAAAAATACTAAAGGAACAAAATAGTTTTTCCTCAACAGTCTAGACAAGGGCTGCTCATGTCATTGTCTCTCATAGTGTCCATTTCACTTCAATGAGTATCATTTTAGGTGCTCGTTTAGTTGCCATCGATCAGGGAGAACATGTGATATTTATCCCTTTTGGACTGGCTTATTTCACTCAGCATGATGTTTTCCAGCTTCCTCCATTTTGTTGTGAATGCCCAGATTTCGTTGTTTTTTACTGCTGTATAGTGTTCCATAGAGTACATATCCCATAGTTTCTTTATCCAGTCATCCGTTGATGGACATTTAGGTTGATTCCATGTCTTAGCTATTGTGAATTGAGCTACAACAAATATTGAGGTGCAAATGGCTTTTTTCACCCCTTTAATTCCATTTGGGTATATTCCAAGGAGTGGGATGGCTGGGTCCTGTGGTAGTGCTATGTTCAGGTTTCTGAGGACTCTCCAGACTGTCTTCCATAGTGGCTTTACCAGCTTGCATTCCCACCAACAGTGGATTAGTGTCCCCTTTTCTCCACATCCTCGCATCTGTTGTTGGTTGATTTCTGTATGTAAGCCAATCTAACCGGAGTGAGGTGATATCTCATTGTGGTTTTGATCTGCATTTCCCTGATGGCTAGGGATCCTGAGCATTTTTTCATGTGCCTGTTGGCCATTTGGATTTCCTCTTTTGAAAAATGCCTGTTAAGGTCCTTGGCCCATTTTTTTATTGGGTTGTTTGTTTTGATTCTGTGGTGTTTTTTGATCATTGTGTAGATTCTAGTTGTTAATCCTTTATCTGTTGTGTAGTTTGCGAATAACGTCTCCCATTCTGTTGGTTGCCTCTTCGCTTTCCTGACTGTTTCCTTTGCTGTTAAGAAACTCTTCAATTTTAGGTAATCCCATTTGTTTATTTTATCTTTGATTACCCGTGCCTGTGGGGTCTTCTCCAGGAATTCTTCGCCTATTCCGATATCTTGGAGGGTTTCCCCTATGCTCTCAATTAGTTTCATGGTGTCGTGGCGCAACTCTAGTTCTTTGATCCATGTTGAGTGGATTTTTGTATAAGGTGTAAGGTAGGGGTCTTGCTTCATACTGCGGCATGTGGACATCCAGTTTTCCCAGCACCATTTGTTGAAGAGGCTGTCCTTGTTCCAGGGGTTGGTTTTAGGTCCTTTGTCAAATATGAGTTGGTTATAGATGTTTGGATTGATCTCCGGTGTTTCTATTCTGTTCCATTGGTCTATCCATCTGTTTTTGTACCAGTACCAGGCTGTTTTGATTATAACTGCCCTGTAGTATGCTTTGAAGTCTGGAATTGTGATGCCTCCGGCCTTGTTTTTATTGTAAAGGATTGCTTTAGCTATTCTGGGTCCCCTGTTTCTCCATATGAATTTCAGCATCGTTTTTTCTAGGTCTTTGAAGAATGACTTTGGTATTTTGATTGGTATTGCATTGAACTTGTAAATTGCTTTTGGGAGAATGGACATTTTGATGATATTGATTCTTCCAATCCATGAGCATGGTAGGTTTTTCCATTTTTTTGTGTCGTCTTCTATTTCTTTCTTTAGTGTTTTGTAATTTTCATCATAGAGGTCTTTGACCTCCTTGGTTAAATTTATTCCAAGGTACTTTATTGTTTTTGTGGCTACTGTGAATGGGATTGATCTTAGTAGTTCTTCCTCGGCCCTGGCATTGTCTGTGTATACAAAGGCTGTTGATTTCTGAGCATTGACTTTGTATCCTGCTACTTTACCAAACTCTTCTATGAGTTTCAGTAGCCTCTTATAGGAGTTTATTGGGTCCTCTATATATAGTATCATGTCATCTGCAAACAGGGATAGTTTGACTTCCTCCTTTCCCATTTGTATCCCTTTAATTTCTTTTTCTTGCCTGATGGCTCTGGCTAAGACTTCTAGGACTATATTGAATAGCAATGGTGAGAGTGGGCATCCCTGTCTGGTGCCAGTTCTCAATGGAAATGCCTCCAACTTTTCCCCATTCAATATGATGCTGGCCTTTGGTTTATCATAGATTGCCTTAATTGTGTTGAGGAATGTTCCTTCTAACCCCAATTTGCTTAGGGTTTTCATCATGAAGGGGTGTTGTATTTTGTCAAATGCTTTCTCTGCATCTATTGAGATAACCATATGATTTTTGTTTCTCAATTTGTTAATGTGCTGGATTACATTGATTGACTTTCGAATATTGAACCATCCCTGCATACCAGGGATAAACCCCACTTGGTCCGGGTGAATGATCTTTCTGATATGTAGTTGGATTCGGTTTGCCAGAATTTTATTGAGTATTTTTGCATCTATGTTCATCAGGGAGATAGGTCTGTAGTTTTCTTTCTCTGCTGTGTCTTTTCCGGGCTTAGGAATTAAGGTGATATTGGCTTCGTAGAAGGAATTTGGGAGGATTCCCTCTCTTACAATCGTTTGGAATAATTTGAGAAGAACTGGGGTTAGTTGTTCTCTAAATGCCTGGTAAAATTCGGCAGTGAAGCCATCCGGTCCTGGGCTCTTCTTTTTCGGTAGTGCGTTTATTACTGATTCAATTTCTTCCATGGTTATGGGTCTGTTTAGATTTTCTATATCTTCACGGCTCAGTTTAGGAAGGTTGCATTTGTCCAGGAATCTATCCATTTCTTCCAGGTTCCCCAATTTGTTAGCATACATCTCTTTGTAGTAGTTTCTGATGATTCTTTTTATTTCTATTGTGTCAGTTGTTACATTTCCATTACTATCTTTGATTTTACAGATTTGGGTCTTCTCTCTCCTTGTTTTGGTTAGTTGGGCCAATGGTGTGTCGATTTTGTTTATTTTTTCAAAGAACCAGCTCCTGGTTTTGCTGATCTTTTGTATTGTTTTTTTTGGTTTCAATTCTGTTTATTTCTTCTCTGATCTTTAGTATTTCTTTCCTCCTTTTGGATTTGGGCTTGATTTGCTGCTGTTTTTCTAGTTCCTTGAGGTGCATGGAGAGTTCATTTGTTTGGTTCCTTTCCAGCTTCTTGATGTAGGCACTAATTGCTATAAACTTTCCTCTTAGCACTGCTTTTGCTGTGTCCCACAGGTTTTGATAGGTTGTGTTATCATTTTCATTTGTTTCTAGAAATCTTTTGATTTCTCTTTTAATTTCTTCGATGACCCACTGTTCATTTAGGATCATGTTGTCCATTCTCCATATATTTGCATATGGTGTAGAGATTCTTGGGTTGTTGATTTCAAGTTTCACTGCACTATGGTCTGAGAAGCTGCATGGTATGGTTTCAATTTTTTTGAACTTGTTGAGGCTCCCTTTATGGCCTAGTATATGGTCAATCCTAGAGAATGTTCCATGTACTGGGGAGAAATACGTGAACTCTGTGTCTGTGGGGTGGAGGGTTCTGAAGATATCTATTAGGTCTATTTGGTCTATGGCGTCAATTAGCTCAGTTGTTTCCTTGTTGAATTTCTGTCTGGTTGATCTGTCCATTGGTGAGAGTGGGGTGTTGAAGTCCCCTGCTACTATTGTATTTGAGTCTATATCTCCCTTTAAATCCTTTAGTAATTCTTTCAGGTAGCCAGGCGCCCTGTAATTAGGTGCGTATACATTTATAATAGTAATGTCTTCCTGTTGGATAGATCCTTTAATCATTATATAGTGCCCTTCTCTGTCTCTTTTAATAGTTTTTATGTTAAAGTCTATTTTGTCTGATATTAGGATGGCCACACCAGCTCTTTTTTGATTTCCATTAGCTTGGAGTATCTTTTTCCATCCTTTCACTTTCAGTCTGCGTGCATCTTTGCTGATGAGGTGTGTCTCCTGAAGGCAGCATATAGTTGGATCCTCTCGTTTTATCCAATCCGCTAGTCTGTGCCTCTTTGTCGTGGAATTAAGACCATTCACATTCAATGTGATTACTGTTAAGTACTGTCTTTTTCCCTTCATGTTTCCTGAAACGAACTGTTTATGTATTTTGAACTTTGTTTGTGGGTTATTCTACATTCGCTTTTTTTTGCAGTGAAGTTCTTGTTTTTGTATTTCTGTGTGCAGCACGTCTTTGAGCAAGTGTTGTAGGATTGGACGCGTGGATACAAATTCTTTCAGTTTCTGTTTGTCGTGGAAGATCTTTATTTCCCCTTCATTCATAAATGATAGCTTTGCAGGATATAGTATTCTAGGTTGGCATTGTTTGTCTTTTAAAACTTGAAATATATCATGCCATTGTCTCCTTGCCTGTAGTGTTTGCGATGAGAAGTCTGGGGTGAGTCTGATTGACTTACCCCTGAATGTGATTTGTCGCTTTTCTCTGGCACATTTTAGGATTTGTTCTTTGGTGTCACTGAACTGAGTGTTGCCACAATGTGTCGTGGTGAATTTCTCTTCTGGTCTACTCTGTTCGGAGTCCTGGCTATCTGTTGTATTTGTGTGTTGTTATCCAGCTGCCTTTGTTTAAAGTTTTCTGATATTATTTCGTTGAAGACACCGTCTAATCCATTCTCTCTTTCCACCCCCTCAGGGACTCCTATTATCCGAACATTACACCGTTTGATTGAATCTTGTAGGTCTCCGACCGTGTTTTTTAATTTTTTAATTTCTTCTTCCTGCGATTGAACTGACTGCATTATTTCTGGAAGTTTGTTTTTTATATGGTCAATTGAGTTTTTCAGTTCTAGTATCTCATTCTGGCTTCTCTTTAAGATCTCTAATCCTTGGGCTTTATATTTATATTATAATTTATATTATCTTCTATATTTTTTTGGTTTTTGGTTTTGTTTTTTGGCATTCCGTCTGGGTGATTTTTCGGGTTGATTTCCCTCTACTATAGGCTGCTGTGAGTCTCTACCAATATCCAGTGTAACCAGGCTGCTCTACACAGCCCGCAGGTAAACTGACAGGGTGGCTGCTCTCTGCCCACTGCAGCTCTGGATCCTGTGCTTTTTCCCCACCAGGAGGCGCTATTCAGTAACTTGAGTAGTCGGGTCTCAGGACTTTGGGCTGCCCTCCCTCGAGCACCCTCAGCTCCACCTTTGGGCTCCGCCTCTGAAGGTTAGTGTGGAGGCAAAGATAGTTCTCCTTTAAGCCCGAATGTAAACAAACAAAATGGCTGCTTCCCGCCCGCTGGAGCTCCGGGGAGGCGCCAAGAGATACTGGCTTACTCAGTCTCTCAGTTAGTGTCCCTGAATCGTGCACTCTCTCCGCCGGCGCCACTCACTCTGTTCGAACGCAACCTAACTTTATACAGAAAATAAGATTACGCAGAGCACAGACTTCGATGTCCAAAGTGCAAATTGCATAGTTCAGGCTCTTGCAAGGGCATCCCCACTTGGAGGGACTGCCATGACGACCAAAAAGGACTAACATGATGACCAGAAGTAATACCAAAAAGGATCACACCTCAAACCAGAAGCCAGAGAGATGCCAGATGGGGCCAGGCTCATTCTTTTGTGAACAATCCTCTCTAGTGAACTAAGGAGCTACTCCTAAGAAACACGAGAATCCCTTTTGTGGACACACCCTCAGCTGACTTTCCACTAGGTCTTACCATCTCCCAGCACAACCACACTGGGAACCATGCTCCCAACAGAGGAGCCTTTGGGGACACTGTGACCACATCCAAAGCACAGCAGAAGGTATGGATTGTTGATCTGCTTTTTCTAGATATACTATATGTAAATATATATAAATGCAGATATGAATAATCACAAGGGGGAAAACAGGTGTTGCACAAGAGAGGGACTATTTGCAAGATGAAACATTTTTTGAAAGGGTGGAGGAAATAGGATCCATGTCACAAGTGAAGGGGCTGGCCTTTGAGAGCAGCATGGCCTCTTCAGCCATCACAAGGAGAGGCCATTGAAAATAAGATTCACGTATTCCCAGTTCAACACGTCTGTACATATCAGAATAGCCATCACTGAACAACACCCCGTATATGAACAGCATACCAAGAGCAGTTTTCAAAGGAGTTAAGAGTATCCCACGTGACATATCATTTCCTCATCTTAAATAATACAAAACTTTATATGCACAAGAAACCGATGCTAATTAAATCAGTACATGGATACCTATGCCTCAAGTTGGAGGTATATGGGTGATTTTACAGCCTAGATTATCTATTTAATTCTTAATCATTCTTATTTACTTGAATGAGTAGTCTTTGAAATGTAACTTATCCAATTTCAGGTTTAACACAGGAAACGGATATGATATTTCAGTCAGTATTCTGTAATTGTGTTTATTGACTTGTTTATAAAACTGGAAGAGCTTAATCGTGTTGTTCAGCAGTACTATGTCAGAGACAATCACAAGTTTATTTTCCCTGTCATTCTACTCTACAACTGAATAAATCAATCTTTAAGGAAAAGAAAATTTTTTATTGAAACAAAACCACACATATCCATTTACATATTATCTATGGATGCTTTTGTACTACATCAGCACAACCAAGTAGTTACACGAGAAATCATACGCCCAGAATGCTGAAAATACATGCTTTCTGGCTTGTTACTTAAAAAATATTTTAGAATCAAGCACTTGGCATTGCAGTAAGAACACTGCTTGAAACTCCCACATTACATAGCAGAGTGCCTGGATCTGAGTTCTGGGACTGCTCCCAGTACCGGTTTTCTGATATCGTGCACCTTGGAAGGCAGCAGTACTCAGGTACTGGGACCCAACCACCCATGCGAGAGTCCTGAGGGATGAATTCCCGGCTCCAGGTCATTAGGAGAGCAAGCAGATGAGAGCTTTCTATCTCTCAAATAAATGAAATAAATGTTATAAAGTGTCTGTTGACTACTGTTTTAGACTATCAAATTACCACGCTTTGTCAATTGAAATAAATCTAAAAAAAGTAATTTTAGTAACTATCTTCATCACTTGTCAAAATTGAACACATTTATTTTCCCCAAAAGTTATAATACTCCCAATGGATGGAATGTACTACAAATCATAATAACCTATAGAAATACTGGGTAAGAAAAGGCACAAAAAATTCTGCTAAATATGACATGCTGATATATATGACATATGGAAAATGTTATAACTAAATACCAGTGTAAAATGTCCAGAGGAAATCATATAAAAAACAGAACTCCTATTACATTATGGTATATTGTGGAATGTACCCAAATTATAACATGCAAAACCAAAAACATGCCAATGTACTTATAAACAATAATCCATTATCTATAAATCTATTCTATTATCCTTAAGTTGTAGAAAGTGCCAAATATAATTACAAAATACGTATTCAAAACATGTAAACCACTAATTTTCCACTTGTAAAAGCCTGATTCAAAAAGCAATTTACTTTATGGTTTACTTAAGCTTTGCAACTACATTAAAATATGATAGTATATACACAACAGCTTGTTAACAAGATTATCATAACATTAAAATCATAATGTGGCACTTCAATTACGGATACTTAAAATTAAAGCTAATCCTCACAGTACCAATTTTTATCTCCTAAATAATTTCAGCTATTAGCTGCTCATTCAACGTCTGTATCTGAAATGATAAGCATTCCAGAGTAACAACTAAGTGCGGCACTTTTTTTCTGATAGCAAAAACAAAAGCCTCATCCCTTCTTTTCTAGTCTTTGTACACAACCTTTTGATCCTAAGAGGAAAATGTAATTTTTCCCCTGACCTTGGCTCTGGGCTTATGTTGCTGCCAACGTCGTTTCAGGCAAAAGCACCCTGCATACCAATGATACATACTTACTTTTCAGATTTTATCACTCCAAATGTATTAAGTTACCCAAAAATAGTATTTGCAATATTAATTAGCTTTTTTTTTTTTTACAAATACTGCTCTTAAACATCATGTAGTATGTGGTAGGTACTAGGTTGAATAAACCAATGATTTGATTAATAAAAACTGAATTTTATGAAAAATTAGTTAACTTACACATGATTTCAGTTTTTAAGAAATGCTTCTATTTCACAAAATTTTTAATTGAAAATTAAGTAATCAATAGTTCTCATATTCTCATTTCTAATTAAAATTTAAAGTAGTAAAAAATATTCTGAGTTAATACAGTGCTAAATAAATAACAGGTACTGGCATTGCAGTATATTGGGTTAAGCCTTAGTTTGCAAGGCCTGCATTTTTTTATCCAAGCTCCACCAGCTCCATTTCCATTTCACATTCCTGCAAGTGCTCCTGGGAAAGCAGAAGATGACCTAAGTCTTTGGGCCCCTGCTACCTATGCCTAACACCTAGATGGAGTTACTGGCTACTGGCTTCAGCATGGCTCACCCCTAGGTGTTACTTGCTTTTGGGAATTAAAGAAATCTTTAAATATATATATATATATATATATATACACACACACACACACACCAATTGCTATCTAATCCACAAACAATCCAGGTGTATTCTGGATGAATTATTATTTCTTTCACTAAAGATTAATAACAACTGATAAAGAGCTCCTGAATGGTGAAAACATTAATTTGGGGGCATCAGAAACTGAATGCCAAATCTTTCTTTACCTCACCTTTGAAGTGAGTGAAAGAAAGTAACATTCCTAATTTATATGGCAGATAATAAACATGCTTGTACATTTGCGCGGGAATGTATGTGTACACATATTATATAACTTACATGAAATTACATAGATCACATCTTTAAATATAATTAGTCACATATTTTCATGAGCTGTGTTTCATAATATTTATTACAGCAGATGCATCATCATTATCTTAAAAAAAGTGGTAATGTGCTTTTGTCTTCAGATTTAAAAAAATCTAAAGCTATTCATTTTGATAATCTGATTCATGTGTTGGGTGAAAAGCAAAATAAAGGAAGCAAATATGGTCATCATGAAATATTTCTCTCTGTAATAGAATTGATATAGTTAAGATATTCATCTCTGAATTGAAGAAAAGATACTCTGCACTTTGCTTATTGAAGAGATTCCTGTTGATCTATTTTGTGAAAAAAAGAAACTTAGAAAAAAGTAGTTAAGATAGGATAAAAAAATTTGATTAAAATAGAAAAGAGTTAGCACACTGTTTCTGATTCCAATTTTAGCTGTCAAATTTTTCATGTCATTAAAATACATACATATACATGGGAATTTCTAAATATTAACATAATTTAAATTCATTTTTAAAAACTTTGAACATATAAAATATGTTATAATGCTAAAATCAAGTGCAGGAGTTTTAAAAAAATTTCTTTATTTTCCATACCATTAAACTTCCTAATTTCACCAGAAATATTTTATTTATACTTCCTCATTTTATCCATATTCTTCTTGACTGCTAGTTTAATCTTCCTTGTAGCCTTATATTTGTTTTCTAAACAATTTAGCCAATTTACTAGTCTCAAGTATCTAAGGTGCCTTTCTCCTCTCCCTTTCTTTCTTCTGAAATTCCTATAAAAGCATTTCATAGACACCCCCTGCACCTTTGACATTCTTATAAAAGTACCTGATAAAAAAGGGAACTCCAAAATGCAAATATCCCTTGAATGAAAGAGAACTTATATGTGTGTGTGTGTGTGTGTATAGTGTTATATATATACATACAAACATACACATATCACAAATAATTGGATGGAGGAGTAGGAAAATGATAATATTCTTCTTTTGGAATCATTCAGAGGAACAAAATTATCATGAAAAGAGTCCCTTGCTCCAATTTATCTAGAAGTATCAGTTAAAGAACTATCAGTGTAATTTAATCATTATGCTTAGCAAGGGAAACAACATTAACGTAAGTAAAACAAATAGCTAAAACAATATCGAGGTAACTTATGAACACAACACTTAATTCAGGACCCAGAACAACTAGATACAAACAGAGGCGTGAAATAAAAGATGCACTTTAAATTAAGATATATAGAAAGGATATGCCTGAAACGCTGGAAAAAGCAACTTAAATGTCTTGTAATATCTCTCTGGATCTCAGTCTTTCTATAAAAATTTTATATTATTATTTACAGTCCTTTAACCTCTAAAATTCTCTGAGTTGAAAGTTAAAAAGCAAGCATGTTTAAACATTTTTGACTTACATAAAATTTAGAATTGTTGAATTTCTTAAAAATTATTTTACAAATTTACATGGTTATACTTTAATAGTTAGCTCTGTATAAATGGCTGGGTTTATGACACACCTACAAATATTATTACACACACCAGAAAAAAAGCCAGCAAATATAAATTGTGCAACTCAACATCACCATCTAGTGACAAAATTTGTAACACGTGATGATGGCAGGCAAAAAGGAAAAACAGATTTCAGAAATATTATGCCCTGATTGTTCATCTGTTTAATAATAACAATCTTAACAGCTCTTACCAAATAGACTTCAGTGTGCAAATGAAGTACTAAAACCTCCCTAGCAATGTAGGCACTCTAAAAATGCAATCTGTATTCTTACCATAGAGATATATTCATAAACTTAACCAATTTATATTTCTGTGTATCAATTAAGCCACTGTCAAAATAGCATGTTTACTTTTTGTTCCTTGGTGAATTGTATTCTCCATGTACCCTTTTATCAGAATTCTACATCTTGTTTTCTGAAGTGATTCAATTCAAACACTTAGTAATTCCAGGTATCCACTCCCCATGGCCCAGCACTGCCACTGGGAGTAAAACAGGATGAAAAAAAAAACAATGCTAAAAATGGGCCCACAGTGATAGAGAAAGAAGTTCAGAAGTTCAGCTACACAGTGGGTGAATACCTATAACAAATACTATATATTTGTCTTTAAAGGAAAAGCTATTAGAAAGGATTGTAAATGTTTTTACCATAAAAAAATGACAAATGTTAGGGAGATAAATACGTTCACCCTAATTTGGACATTGCACAATATATTCATGTATTGAAACATTACATGATGCCCCATAAATATGTATGTTTTATGTATCTGTCAAAAACAAAAACTTTAAAATATTTTAAATGGTCTCGTCTTTCCTTGTTTAGAATTTATTACAGAGGCTAAGACAGATGAAGAGATATAATAGTCCAAAAATCAAATACCTTGGCATCATAGGGGAGTTGAATCAGTCAAGATTAGGAGAAAATATGAAGAAAAGAAATTGAGAATTTTACCTTTCATTTATTGTCATAGTATAGACCAAAGACTTAACCAATGCATTTATTGTGATCTTAAAGTGTTTTGTCTTTCTGCCATCAGTTTCAGAAATTCTATAAATAATTTCCACATCACAGTGGCACAGCAACAGATTGTGTAACTTAGGAAAAAAAAAAGGAAGGTGTTCTTTATTCTAAGACTTTAATAACAGTTTCTAGTAAATCTCATTAATTACATGACATATATAATTTCCTTTAAATAAGGATTACATATCATAAAAACAAAAGAATCAATAGTAACACATTACTTCGTATTTTATTACTAATTTTAAGAAATTACAAAGCATTCTCTCCCATATTATTCCTCATATCAATGCCCTGAGGTTTTTAATTATATTTTTACAAAAAAAATTAAAACTAAAAAAAACCCTAAAATTATTGGTGTAATTTTAACACTTATCCTAGTATTCATTTCACAATTTTTTTTCTTTTGTACTTCATTATCTTTTTTTTAAGATTTATTTTATTTATTTGAAAGACAGAGTTACAGAGAGAGGTAGAGACAGAGAGAGAGGTCTTCCACCTGCTGGTTCACTCCCCAGATGGCCGCAATGGCCGGAGCTGCGCCGATCAAAAGCCAGGAGCCAGGATCTTCTTCAAGATCTCCCACATGGGTGCAGGGGCCCAAGGACTTGGGCCATCCTCTACTGCTTTCCTAGGCCACAGCAGAGAGCCTGATCAGAAGAGTAGCCGGGACTCAAATCAGTGCCCATATGGGATGCTGGCGCCTCAGGCCAGGGCTTTAACCCACTGTGTCACAGAGCTGGCCCCACTTCATTATCTTCCTTTCTTTCTTTTTGACAGGCAGAGTGGACAGTGAGAGAGAGAGAGACAGAGAGAAAGGTCTTCCTTTGCCGTTGGTTCACCCTCCAATGGCCGCTGCGGCTGGCGCACCACGGCGGGCGCACCGCGCTGATCTGATGGCAGGAGCCAGGTACTTATCCTGGTCTCCCATGGGTCAAGGGCCCAAGCACTTGGGCCATCCTCCACTGCACTCCCTGGCCACAGCAGAGAGCTGGCCTGGAAGAGGGGCAACCGGGACAGAATCCGGTGCCCCAACTGGGACTAGAACCCGGTGTGCCGGCGCCGCTAGGCGGAGGATTAGCCTAGAGAGCCGCAGCACCGGCCATTTCATTATCTTTCTAAACATTCACAGTTTCCATTATAGAAACTTAGAGAAATAGAAAAAATATAAGCCTGGGAGAAAATATAAGTAATTCTACCACCCAGATATATATGTATATGTCACACACACATAATTTTCATTTTCTTATCTCCTTAACAATTAACAGGTTATATTCAACTTATTTATTTATAATCCATAAACTGAGGATCAGATTAAGATTATTCATAAATTCTGTGTGCCACGTAATGGAGTTTTAGAAGATAAATTAATAGGAAAGGGGTTGTTCACTAAGACTCTTAGAACTTTATTTACTCCTTTCCTTAAATGCAGCAGTCATTTTCAATCAAGAGCCCTGTGAATGTAAGAATGGTTGTCTGATCATCTCATATCTAGTACACAATTTTATGTATACAATTTGTTTGCTGTTAGAGTTGAATATTTTCAAAACTTTCTTAATCACATTTTACCAATTATACTCTGAATCCCTGATTCTTTAAAATGTGTCAGACCCTTCGCAATACAGTACCCCCAGGTCTTTTGATTTGGTAATATTTCCCAATTTAGCAAAGTTTTTAACGAGATACATCAACTACTTTCAGTTTATCATCTCTTCTCTCTTCAAAGCTCAAGGAATAGTCACTTCATAATCCACTGACACTTGGCTGTTTGGTTTGTCTCACTTAGCTCTTTAATATACATGAATTTTCCTTTTGCCCACATGAGGTAAGTATATTAAGGCTTTATTTGTTTAGTTATTCATTTGAAAGTCAAGGTTAGAGAGAGACAGCAACAGAGATCCTCCATTTACTGGTTCACTCCCCAGATAGTCACCTGCTCAGGGCTGGGTCAAGGCAAAGCAGGAGCCAGGAGCTTCACTTGAGTCTTCCCCATGAGTGGAAGGGTCTCAAACATTTCAGCCATCCCCTACTACTTTCCAGGCCATTACTGGGCGCTGGATCAGAAGTGGAGCAGCGCCCAGTGGTGGTGGAACCACCACCCCTATGGGATGCTGGCATTGCAGGCAGCAGCTTTATCCTTATGCCAAAATGCCAGCCCCAAAGTTTTGTGTGTTTTTTGTTTGTTTGTTTGTTTGTTGTTGATTTTGAACAAATAGCCATTAACTGTGTAGTTCAGCATGTCCTGAATTATTTGGGGTCCTTTACCATATAATGAGTTCTTCAGATCACTACAGGATATTTTATCAATTACAGCCACAGGATGTAGGTAACTTAATTATTAGGGTATTTTTGTTGTTAATCCTCTTGAAATTTCAAGATATAAATCATGCCTTTGAAGAATAATATTCACATTGCCCCCCCATATGAAATCACACTTGCTAGTTTGAGTTTTACACCCATTACTATATTATGGATCTAACTGTTAACTTGGCTTAGTCTCACTCTGCCTCTGCACTGATGAGAACGCCACCTGGAAGAGGCAGTCAAGTGTCATTTCAGAATCACAAAACCTTCCTTCAAAGGCAGCACAGTCCAAACCATAGCCACGAAGTGTATGCAAGTGTTTAAATTTAAGAAAAATTAACTTAAACCTCAAATTCTTCAGGTCAGCTTGTCAGACTTCCAGCACTCAGTAGTCACATTTGGCTAATAGCTATCAAGTTGAATGGCATAGAAAGTTCTGGGCTGCCCTGTTCTGGTCTTTCCATGGGCCAAAGTGCAGTAGACAAGAGTCTCTCCCACCATATTCTTGTCTTCTCATATTATAGTCTAGTCTTTCTCTGTTGGTGAAAGGCATTTACATTTTTAAATCCTAACCGATGTCTTCCTCTGACATAAATTATCCTAAACTTAATATTTTCACAGGCATCTTGGCTGGACTCTTCTTCCTGATTTGATGTATTATTCTTGAAAATCACATGGCTACAAAAGGCATCAAAATACTAAAAAATTGCACATCAATTCCTAGTACTTTTCCTGAGTTGTAGTATTATATTTTTCATCTGTTCATTGCATATTTACACATATTTATACATGACTGTATCTTAGTCATCTCAAATTCATCTGAAAACCAAAATCATCTTTATTCATCCTCTTTTATGCTTTTGCTAGCATTTACTTAGCATCCCTTATGCTTTTTACATAGTAGGGTTACCTACCTGGAGCTTCCACACATCTAAGATCAGAGCGAAGCATGGGAGGAATCTAAAATGATTCAGGGACTAAGATAATGATGAGAATAGGTTCAAGACAATGGCCAGGGAGGAGTCTGGACAAGGTAACAAAGAATTGAGCAAACGTAGAACCCTCTTTTTTTGTTCTAAACTTGTCAAAATAGAAGAACCGGAAAAAAATAAGGAAGCATTCAGCTTAGTGAAAGATGGAACCCAACAGCCACAACACAACAGTCTTTAGTTTCAGTCCAGCCCTGCTCCAGCTCCTCCTGGATGGACATGCTCAGGACAAGAATAGCCTTGCAGGCACCAGGAGTCGCCTATGGGCTCCCAGAGAGATTAACCCGGTGAGAAGAGTGCTCTGTAGCTATCCCACACAGGTGGCACAAGACAGTAGCTACCATGAAGGGTGTGGGACCACAGAAAAACTTACATCCTCAGCCTGTGGGACAATACTTCTAGTAGATGATTCTCCTACCCTGCTCCTATGCTAGACTTAGCTCCTTGTGGCCATTCACATCTCTCTGTAACCCTATTAACTGTGCTGTTACAGAAACCCAATAAGCATTTATTCCAAAAATGAGTGATTGCATCTGTTCCTACACTGTATCTTCTTCCTGAGCACCAAACTCAACAGAACTATGAAATTACCTTTGTAGTTCTTAACATTTAACACTGTCACTACCATACTTAAATAACGCAATGAATAACATAAATTCTTAATCACAGTCAGCTAGCCTCTATGTAACTGGCCTCTAGAGTATGGTTAAAACACACACACACACACACACACACACACACAGATTTCCAGCCAGCCTCCTGAGACCAGTGCCTACACTAACAGTGGCTTTTGGCCAATTATTCATTCCTGTCTTCCACTGCTCCCTACCCTAGTACTGCCCTGCTAACACTATTCCATTTCCATCCCAGAATTATGGCATATAAGAAAATATTCTATTAATAGAAAAATCCTGCCTCTCACTTTTGTGGTAAAACATATGTTCAAAAAGCCTTGAAAAACTTGCTTTGCAACACATCAGCCCACATACTGTTTCTGAAATAACTGCTGGCACCTTCATGCCACTTTACCTTTGCTGTATACTGTTCCCTCTACCTGAACGGTTGTAAATTTTTAAAAACCAGATCAAATGCTTACCCTCTCTGGATTTCTTTGATCTAGATACTCGCCATATAAGGCAAAATTGATCAAACATGAGAGAACAATTAAATTTATCTCTTTATACCTTTTCCTGTTTTCAATTAATCACATTGCTTTTTAACTTTTTAACTTACTTCCATAATTTTAAATGTAAAAGGAGGAACTCCATGTTAATTTTCCAAAAGACACACAAACAAAGCAAAAAAGCCTGACCCACAGTACATTACCGAATGCTAAATTAGTCGCTACATAATTTCACTGTTTAGAGAATCCAGATACTACCAATGATATGTGTGCATGTGTAACTATATGTTTGTATAAAATTAGCAACCTAGGAACACAAGTGCATTTCACAGCTAAATAATTAAATCCTGATTTACATTATCTGGAATTTTACTTTTATTTTTCTCATCAGTTCATCTCTACTTTTCAAAAAGCAGGACCTTCTAGCATCTTCTAAAATGGGAGTGTTTCAAAATTTGGCAGTATTTAAAAATCTCTTCACATGCTGTTCTCCTCTAATTCAATTTAATGGAAACAACAGCTTTAACAAAATTACTTTCGTTTTTTCTTGATGACAAATTCCCTACACTGATTATATGTCTTTTCCTGGTTAGTGATATTCCCTACACTCACATCCATTTTCATGTACCTTTCCCCTTTTCAATTCTGTCTGTGTTTTTGGCCTTCAGTTCTTCTATTCAAAACATGCAAGCTGGCATCCTCTTTGTCTTTCTGTTTGTCTACGCATTTACTTCAAAATGAATAGATACCAAAATATGTAGAATAAGTACAGTTTTCTAATATTATATGCACTTTAAAATTATTGATAAGTGTGTACAAAAGATGGTGTGTTAAATTTACATGTAGTAGCTTTAGAAAGAAGATAAAGACTATATTATAAAAAGAGTTCATTCATAATTTCAGTATTAGCTTTTTCCACAGTACATTTTATGTCTTATTTTATGCTTACTACTATTTTCAATAATGTAAACTTTCTAAGACTGTCCGATTGATTTTATAAAGATATAAATTCTCTATTGTGTACTCAGTTTTATTTTTCCCTGTTTTTTTATTAGTAAAGACATTAACAATAAAATAGGCTCCCTTGCTCCAGCTGGTAATTTCTCAGTACTAGTAATATATTATTCCTCTTTTTGTGACATCATAATCATCTATACAGAAGTACCATGTATCTTTGTGTAGAAGCTACTGTTTCCATTAAATTTAATTACCTCCCCCTGTGGTTTTAAATAGAAGTGGCTTCAAAATGAGGGCAGCTTCTATTAAATTTAATTACTTTCTCCTGCTGCTTGCATGGTAAAAGGGAGGTTACTAAATAAGAGCAGCTTCTAAACCAAAGTATATGGTAACCGTGTGCGAGCAATAACAAGACTGTATCTGGGCTACCATTCTAGGAAGCATTTTCTCTTTTGTCCTATATTAATTTTTTTACCCTTATGATTTTAAAATAAAATGAGCATTAACACTGAAAAAAAAACATTTTAAAAACAGAGTTTAGTTTCATAGGATAAAGGCAAATACATTTTTTTACAGACACATTGGAAATTATGCAACTCAAAGGTTCAAGCTCACAACTTTTAAGACTAGTATCATTTGTTATTTTCTCCCTCTATGGATGATGGGATTTATTCCTCACATATTTTTAATGTCTAGTAAAAACCCTTTCATGATTCTGATCAAATGAATTTAAAGGACACTCCACTAAAAGTTATTAAAATGACATAAAATTTGGAGTGTTTTCAGAGAAAGAGTCAGAAGGAGTAATATTAAGAAGTGAAACAAGAAAAAAATCAGTCTCATTATAGACTACTATATTTGAAAAGAAGTTAATTACATGCTTTGTAATAGTGTGAAAATGTAAATCACTTTAAAAATACTATCATATAATCCTATAAAATCTAATAGAAGATGAAATTTTAAGCACCTCTTTTTGAATTAAATATTAATTAAGAGGAAGCACTCCTCAGTTAAACCACCAATGTACAATGTTTATTTTCTATATACATGCAGAATTTAGATGAACAATATTTTCATTCAATCACACAGTTTAGTATAAATATAAAACAAGACACCCCTTAAGCATTTTAAGTAACAAATTAAACATTTACATTTTTTACTGTGCACTGAGGCTTAACATTTATGCAGCTTCAAAACCAAAGTACAGCCTCAAGGGAAGTCTCTCCACTGACAAATTAATACCTTAGAGAACAGAGCTGAATGGTGGCAATGAACTCATTTGTTCCCCCAATAATGAAGAATGACTTTTTCTTTACCACATCTGTGACTGTTGCTATGGCGACCCAGACTTACCTCATTGCTTCTCGCAGAGCTCCTCGCTCACCAAGAGTCGTGTGCTTGATGTCATCAAAATTATTCTCCAGCTTTTCACAATTCTGTAACATATTTTAAAAAATTGCATTTAATCCAACAACATCCTGTGAAAAATTATGTCTATGCAATTATGTAAACATATCATTGGTTATATTGATTATGGACTCACGAAAAATATGTGCACTACTTTAATTGGATAGAATTCATTAAAATTGACAGTTGAATTCAACAGTAACAAACTAAAAAACATCTTACAATACAGCTGTCAAAGTAGTCTTTTTATCAATTTTTCAAAATGAGTAAACAGAAGAAATGAATATTGTATAAAAGTAGCAAAAATTCTGGAGTTTTGGGGAGTAAAAATATCTCTCTGAAATAATCTCAAGTATACCAAAGTCAAATTAAATTCAAAAGGAAAAATCAAGTTTTAAGTCATAATAAATAACATGATAAAAATCTAGCTCTAAATAAGTTAACAATTACTAAAATAGAAAATATAAAGCCCAGGTACAATATAATAAATTCCAAAACTTTTACATCAAAATTTTTATAATCATATATTTAAAGTGGAGTGTCATTATATCATTCTTAGAAGAATGCTAATATTCAGTAACTATGACACAAACAGGTTCAATATTATAAGTGATTATTTTACCATCAAACACAATAACATTCCCGTACTCAATTCTAGTTTTTTCTTTAAATTTGATTACAGTCTAATTATGACTGCATTGTAAATTTAAAACTGCTTAATGATATATGATACTAATAATTTTGGAGAATGTAAAGCACAGGATCAAAATTAAGACTAAGCAAATGTAACTATATAAATCTTTTGGCGCATAAGATTTTTTGTAGATTTTAGTTGTATTTAGGTAATAAAATTTAATATTTTAATTGTTACAGACATATAGAAAACTATATAATAAAATATAATTGTTCTGTGCTTTTTTTCAAATTGGAAATAATTATGCTACATTTTTATGAAAGTATAGAAGATGGATAATTTTTAATGTATAAGAATTAACTGATATAAAATCTTATAACCATCATTTTAATGGATTTTTAAAATCAAAATAAAGATTCTTTTTTTAATTCTTTTTAACTAAAGTTATAACAAAAATCTTAAAAGAAACCAAAATAATTTGAATTCTGGATAAAAAAAAAATCCTTTGTTGGATACGTGCAATACAAATAATCGCTACTGTTCTCTTTTCATTTTTTAAGATGTATCTTTTCTTGAAGAGAATCTTATGTTTAATGAAACTCAAATTATTATCTTTCTAATTTAAAGTTACTGATTTTGGTATCTTGTTTACAAAGTTTAAGAAATTCCTCAAAATAATGAAAATATTTTCCCACACTCTTTTAGAAAGCTCCATTATTTTACATTTCTGATTTAGACCTACAATCAATCCGGGATATTTATAGATGATATTAAGATAGGAAATCACACCATATGTGTAAGCAATCAAATCAATACTATTTATTGAAAAGATCATCTGTAATTCAGAGCTTTTTTTTTCTATAAATTAAGTCACAATACACAGGGGGTCTATTTCTGAAGTCTATTCTATTCAAATATTCCATTACTTACACTTGTTCCAGTAGCCCAAATCTTAATTACTTATATCCACAATAAAGAATCCTTTCACAAATAAATATAAGATGGGTAACTCAACAGAAAATGGCCATAACTTATAAAAACATTAGAATATGTAAATTGAAAATTTTAAAAAATGCTCACCATCATTAGTCATCAATAAAATGCAAATATTTTAAAATTTGCTTTATATTTAAAAGGCAGAGCAAGAGAGAAAGAAAGTGGGAGGGAGAGAAGGAGAAAAGAAGGGATAATGGGACGAAGAAAGAGACAGATCTCTCTTCTGTCTCTTAATTCTCTCTCCAAATGCCCACAAAAGCTGGGTAGGGACAGACTGAAGCCAGGAGAGAAGAACTCCATCAGATCTCATATATGGTGGCAGGGATCCAAACACATGACATTTGCTGCCTCCAAGGTACCTACTAGCAGGAAGCTGGATAGGAAGCAGAGGCAGGAATCAGTCCCAGTCACTCCAAATGGGATAAGGGCATCCCAAGTGGTGGCTTAACCCACTTCACCACAATGCATGCCCCCAAACACTATTTTAAACCACAAAAAAATACCACTATGTATTTTGACAATGGATAAAAGAAAAAAAAAAAAAAAAACCTGACCATACAGTTGAAACACTGTTGGCAAAATGTTAATTGTTACAACCACTGTAAATTTCCTTGGCAGTACCTTCAGTAGCTGGACATTCAGCCAAACCTTTCAAATGGCAGTTCCACACTCATGAGTCTATCTAAGACAAATGTATTCTATATATTCTATGTTCACCAGAAGTCATATACAAAAATGTTAATAATAATAAATGTTAATAATAAAAGTTTCCAGACTACCCCAAAAGTGGATACAAGCCCATTAAAAATTAAGATGGAACACATGAATAAAGTGTGATATATACATTCACAAAGAGAGCTACAGAGCAATGAGACTGTACAAACTACAACTAAAAGACTATAATGAATGCATCTCATAGACAGTAGATAATGGATTGAGCACAAGAAGCAACCCACAAAGAGAACACAGTGAAAATTAGTCTACTTACATGAAGTTCAAAAATAGGCAAAGCTCCAATGAATAATTAAAAATGGTATTATGATACTTTAATTAGAGAAGCATCAAAAATATTTATGAATAAGTTTAACAGGCATAAAACTCATGTACTGAAGATTATAAAACATCACCAAAAATTAGAAAAGAATTAAAAAATTGAAAAGATATCTTATGCTTATTTACCACTGTTAAATAGTACTATTCCCTAAAGTAACCTTCAGTTTCCATGTAACTCAAAATCCCTGCCAACTTTTCATATTTTGATAGGCTGATCCCAGTGTTTCTACAAAAATGCCAAGGGGCCCAGAACAGTCAAAACATTAATGAATAAAGAACAAAGTTATAACAATTATACTCTCTTGTCTCAAAATTTACTATAAAACTATAGTGATCAAGATAATCTATTACACAAAAATAGAAATACAGACCAACAGAATGGAATTGAGACTGAAAACAAACATTTATATTCTTTATCCATTTAGTTCCAAAAAGAGGTGCCAAGATAATTCAAAGAGGGAAATGATAGCTTGTTCATCTACAAGTGATACTGGAAGAAGTACTAAAACTTTAAAACATTTAAAAGAAAACAAACACAGGAATAAATGACCTTGGAACAGGCAAATGTTTCATATATATGTGATCAAAAGTATAAGCTACAAAATAATGGAAACTGAATTTCATCAAAATTAAAATTGTTTGTACTTCAAAGGACACCACTAAAAAGTGAAAAAACAACCTACAGAACAGGAGAAAATATAAATAAGCTATATATCTGATGAGGGTTGCTATCTAGGCTATTTTAGGAACTCTTATTCAATAATAAAAACACAACATAATTTTTAAAAGGGCAATGATTCTGAATGGACAGTTTCTGGCTCCCACTTTCTGCCAGGCCCATTTGCTGGCATTTGAAGAATAAACCAGTAAATATAGATATTTCTTTTTTTCTCTCTCTCCCCCCTTCCCTCTTTCTCTGCCTTTCAAATAAAATGAAAAATTTAAAATAAAATCCTCATATTTGTACACAAATGTTCACAGCAGCATCATTCTTATATTCACAAAACAAATGACCAAAAAAATCGAATGACAAATTAATAAATGTACTGTACTAACAGAATATTATTTATACAAAGAAAGGGAAATTGTAATATATTGATATATGCTACAATATGGGTAAGAATTGAAACATCAGGTTAAGTAAAGCAGGATCAGACACAAAGGCATATTGTTTTTTGTTTTTTAAAGATTTATTTATTTATTTGAAAGTCAGAGTTACGCATAGAGATGTAGAGGCAGAGAGACAGAGGTCTTCCATCTGATGGTTCACTCCCCAAATGGCCACAACGGCCAGAGCTAAGCTGCTCCAGAGCCAGGAGCCAGGAGCCAGGAGCTTCTTCCAGGTCTCCCACATGGGTACAGCGGCCCAAGGACTTGGGCCATCTTCTATTGCTTTCCCAGGCCACAGCAGAGAGCTGTATTGGAAGAGGATCAGCCAGGACTAGAACCGGTGCCCATATGGGATGCCGACACTTCAGGCCAGGGCGTTAACCCACTGCACCACAGCACCAGCCCCACAAAGGCATATTTTGATTATCCAGGATAGGTACATAAAAGAGAGTAGATTCCTGGTTGCCAAGCACAGGAGAGAAGGCATTGGCCATGACTGCAAAAAGGAATGGGGTTTCTTTTGGGAGAGCTGAAAGCATTCTAGAATTAGTGGTGATTAGTGCTCAACTCTGAGGAAACTACTGAATTACGATATGTTATTTTAAATTTATTTATCTCAAAGTTTCAGTATTTAAAAGCGTGAGAGAAAATTTTTCACCAGCTTGTTCGAGTCAAACTCAGAAGCCCAGAACTCAATTCCAATGTCTCAAGTTGTTGGTAGGGTCCCCAGTACTTGGACCATCTTTCACAGCTTTCCTAGGTATATAAGCAGGAAGCTGGATACTAAGCACAACAGCTGGAACTCAAACCAGTGCCCCAATATGGGCTGCCAATGTCAACAGTGGCAGCTGCTTTGCCAGTGCCGGTGCCTAAATTATACCATTTTAAAGTGTGAACACTATGATATTTAGATTACATCTCAATATAGCTGTTATTTTAAAACCTAGCAAAATAATCCATGATGTTGTAAGTTGCCAGATGGTGACTTCACAGGGCACAAAGGGGTCTTCCGGGGCTTTGCTTAGTTCATATTGTGAAAATTAATGAAAAAATCATCTATGATTTATTTTGCCACATGTGACTATAATGCAATAAAATTTTTAAAGATAATTTCAATTTTGCTTAAAAATCATAATGCAAACATATCTCACTAAAGTTAAAATGAGGCTGGCCACGGCTCAATAGGCTAATCCTCCACCTAGCGGCACCGGCACCCCGGGTTCTAGACGCGGTCGGGGCGCCGGATTCTGTCCCGGTTGCTCCTCTTCCAGGCCAGCTCTCTGCTGTGGCCCGGGAGTGTAGTGCAGGCTGGCCCAAGTGCTTGGGCCCTGCACCCGCAAGGGAGACCAGGACAAACACCTGGCTCCTGACTACAGATCAGCATGGTGTGCCAGCTGCAGCGGCCATTGTGGGGTGAACCAACGGAAAAAGGAAGACCTTTCTCTCTGTCTCTCTCTCTCTCAGTGTCCACTCTGCCTGTCAAAAAAATAAATAAAAAATAAAGTTAAAATGAAAGCACACACATAAAGCACAGTAAATATTAGCTACCAGCTGTTGCTTTAATTGTTATTTATTGACATCCTGTTCTAAAGATCCAATTCCTGTTGCTGTCTAACTTATCCTGATAGATATTTCATTGACTAAATTATAAACTTTTTCTCTCTACAATGAATAGTTTTAAAAGACATAAAATTACAAAGATGAACAACTAAATTATCAGAACTAGAAGGGCCTTCAAAGAAGAACACTTTTCTAGTTTTTCAAGAAATTAAGTTCAGTTGGAATTCCGGCCTCTTAAGTAGAAATCAATTTTCCTTTCTCTTTTGTCTTAATACTGGCAGATAGTCAAAAAGAAAAATAAATTATAAAAAGAAAAAGGGGGACATATAGAAATTTGCACTTTAGAAATTATAGGACTTGGGCAAGCATTGTGGCACAGCAGATGCAGCTGTGTGATGCCAGCATCCCAGATGGATGCTGGTTCTAGCCCTGCTGCTCTACGTCTGATCCAGCTCCCTGCTAATGTGCCTGTGAAAGCAGAAGCTGGTCCAAGTGCTTGGTCTCCTGCCACCCATGTGGGAGACCCAGAGGGAGTTACTGCCTCCTGTGTTCAGACTGGCCTGGCCCAGGCCATTACAGCCATTTTGGGGCGGGAACCAGAAGATGGAAGACTGATCAACTGATATCTCTCTCTTTCCCTTTCCCCGTCTCTCCTTCCCTGTTTCTGTAACTCTGTCCTTCAGATAAATAAATAAATCTTTAAAAATTATAGGGCCTATAAAATATGTCTGCAGAAACAATAAGTTTTAAGAGTTTATGCATATTTTCATTACAACATATTACTGACTGAAATATTGGGAGAAAAATTTCTAATCTTCCAACATTAGAGAAATGGCTAAATGGGGCACTTTACATTTGAAAGCTCTTTTTTTTTAACTTGACAGGTAGAGTTATAGATAGTGAGAGAGACAGAGAAAAAAGTCTTCCTTTCGTTGGTTTACCCCCCAAACGGCCACTATGGCCAGTGCTACACCTACCGAAGCCAGGAGCCAGGTGCTGCTTCCTGGTCTCCCATGTGGGTACAGAGCCCAAGCACTTGGGTCATCCTCCACTGCCCTCCTGGGCCACAGCAGAGAGCTGGACTGGAAGAGGAGCAGCCGGAACTAGAACCCAGTGCCCATATGGGATGCCGGCGCCTCAGGCAGAGGATTAACCAAGTGAGCCATGGCACCGGCCCCCGCATTTGAAAGCTTTTATACATTCATTTAAAATGCTATTTGGGTGGATTTTTAACAAGCCAATGTTTATATGACAGCATGCAATTTTTACAAGAGACACTATAAAATGATTATGTTTTATGATATAATTAAACAAAAAGCAAAGCCAAATGAGACTACAAATGAAAAATAGTGACTCATCATTTCAGAATGTTGAATACCTAAGTGTTTCTTTTTACATATATGTTAAAGCAATTTCCAAATTTTCAGTTATGAGTTTATCTTCTTTTTACATTCAAAATAATTCATATAAGAAAAATTTTAAATTTTTGCAAATATTTATATTTTCTAAGCTCAATTTACTAATTTGTAAAATGCATTACAACAGAATAAATCCTAACAGCAAAAGTGATTTAACAATAAGACTTGGACTTTTTCAAAACTACTTATTTTTTTCTATTAAATATAAATTTCACTAATTATTTCTCCTCTGATTGCTTGGCAATGTGTTCATGAAAGTTTTTATAATTCAAGCTGTCCAAAAAATGTTCCATAATCACCCATCTGTTTTATTTACTTTTGCATAACCAAAGTAAGATACAAGGCTACACACAGAATAACAAAAGCTATAAATAAAATCCAATCATGAGCTACAAGCTTCATTAAACAATTAAGCATAGCTTAATGTTAACAACTATGATTCAAAAAATGTCAACTGGATACATGATTACTTGAAAAGAGCCAAACACAACTAATAGGATTATAGCCTTTAGAATGCATTGTTTTTAGCCTTTATTATTTTTAAACTTGGTATTACATGACTAATATTTTTTCATGATTTTAAACAGATGTTGCAATATAATTTTTAAAGGTCCATAATATTCCACTATCTCCATAAGCTATTATCTATTTAACCAATTTATTTTTGTTTTTGTGTGATGATGCTATAATAAACAAAAGAAAAGATGACTAAAAAGAATTAAAAACATAAAAAGTCTCAAAAAACAACCATTGGCTAGAATTATTCATTGCAACAAATTTGCAGCTTAACTCAAATTATTTCACCCAAAATGTATTCAAAGTATGTGACAACTGCCATCAGTGGTAGAGTTAATGATCAAAGTCAACATTTCTGGTTGTAAATCTCATTCTTTTTGTTTCCATTAAATAGTTAAATTGGGAAAACTATATGTTTTCTATAGCCAATTTTTTTTTAAATCAATTTCACCAATTTAGGTGAATCACTGATAAGGATTTACATTTAAATTTTAAGGCAGAAAAATGCTTCAGCAACTGTTTAAAAAAACATTAGATTACTAACTCTTAACAGTAAAAGCATTATCTATCAGTAATTTGATTCTTCCCCAAAGAGGGTGATAAATCAGGTGTGATGGTTGATCTGTTTAATTTCCATGAGTACATTTTAAAAATATCCAGTTTTGCACATATCTATACACATCTGATATGTTTTATTCGCATATATTTTTGTCATTTTAATAGAAATAAATGTGTCTCTGAGAAGATATTTTATTTTTAATGTTTATTTCAATCTACTTGAAAGGATGAAGGATGAATGAGACAGAGAGAGAGAGAGATCTTTCATCCATTAGTTCACTCCCCAAATAGGCACAACAGCTAAGTCTGGGCAATGCCAAAACCAAGAGCCAAGAACTCTACCTGCGTCCCCCACATGGGTGGCAGTGGCTCAAGCACTTGAGTCATCAAATGCTGCCTCTCAGCCTGCACATTGGCATCCTGGAACCAGAGTAGCTAGGACTCAAACTAGGAACTCTGCTATGGGATATGTGGATCCCGAGCAGCAGCACAATGTCTGGCCCTAATTTAGTTGGTTTTTAAGAAAACCATGTTATTTACCAACAGGTATTCATAAAATTGAACAATACCATATCTGAATCTTTGTATTTGAAAACAATTGTATCTAGTTAGGGTATCTTCTTTAAGACTGGCAGTGCTATAGAAAATGTCTGGTTGCAACGAAAGGGCCTGATAATTACACTGCTATAATTCAGAGGGAATTTTAAGATCTCAGTTTGGACATTTAAAGTTACTTCCTAAGTTAAAGCAATAGTGCCCAAGGCAAAAGAAAGTCCACTATCACAAAGATGTAAGGCAGCCAGCTGCCACAATGGGACATGGTAACTTCAGATCAAAGGGAAACACAAATGAATTCCATGAAACCACTTGTCACACACGAATATCCTTGAGTCTAATGAGTAAAACCATCTATAAAATAAAATTGGGTAATCAATAAGAATTTAAAATAAAATTGTATTATTCCTCATAATTTATAAATCCTCACAAAAACTAAATGTTAGTATGATCAAATTTTTTGAAAATGTCATTTTCCATTAATATCTAAGTGTGGGCAAACTTTTCAAGAAAGAGAATCACTGAAAATATTTACATTTTTCAGATTTATAGTTATTAAAATTATACAGATGATTTGAAGATTTTAAAACTGGTCCAGATATTACTATAAAATACTGATTTACTTCCTTTTCTATCACAATTTGTGAATTAAGACCCTAAAGAAAAAGATATATACATTTTTGTTTTGGAAGTTGAAATCCCTTATCATCTTCCCCTTCTTTGCTAACTCCACTGAAACTTCAAAACTGATCTTGGCTTCCACCATTGCAGGGGAACAGGTGCATGAAAGAATTAAAGAGGGGGCTGGTGCCCAGCATCATGGTGCAGTGGATTAAGCAGCCAATTATGATGCTCCACTTCCCATCCAGCTTGCACCTGGAAAGGCAGTGGAAAAGCCTAAGTACTTGGACCCCTGCCACCCATGTGGGAGATGTGGATGGAGTTTCATGCACCCAGCTTCAGTCTGGTCCAGCCCTAACCATTGTGACCATTTAAGCAATAAACCAGCGGATTGGAAATCAATCAACCAGTCTCTCTCTCTCTCTCTCTCCCTCCCTCCCTTCTTAACAATCTGGTTTTCCAGTCTCAGAGACAAGAGATAAAACTTTTTCTTAGATACAGAACAGAGAGAAAAAGTGAACATAGAGAATAAAGTAGCTACATTGAGCTCTTTGGCTCCATACATTGAAAACAGCCAAAGTTTTCAGTGTTCAAATTTGTCATTATTATAGAGCATGTGAAAAATTTCTTCATTTTAAAGAAAAGTAGACTCAGCTTTAGCAGTGATTATCTGGAAGTGGTTAAAATTTCAAATTCTGCCATGTGATGGCATAATGAGCATTAAATTAACTAACAGAAAAAGGAAGAATGTTCCAGGCTTCACACTCCGAGGTTGCATAAAAATTATTGTGTCCAACAGAACAATAATGGAAATAACTAAAACTGTAAGCACTTAAACAGTCTGTTACTTTGACCAAAAATACTTCCGGTTCTAAAAATGGAAATCAAACCCAAGATTTTATTAATGCTTCAAGAGCAATATTTAAAAATATCAAAGAACTGATACATGATTCACATCCTATTTTTTAATGATTTATCTATTTATTTAAAAGAGTTACAGAGGGAGGGGGAAAGAGAGAGAGAGATCTTCCACCTGAAAGTTCACTCCCCAAATGGCTGCCAAAAGCCAGGGCTGAGCCAGGCTGAAGCCAGGAGCCAAGAACTTCATCTAGAACTTCCACATGGGTGGCAGGGGCCCAAGAACTTGATCTATCTTCCGCTGCTTTCCCAGGCACTTTAACAGGCAGTTGGATCAAAGTGGAGCAGTCAGATTTGAGACAGCACTCATATGGGATGCAAGTGTTACAGGTGGCAGCTTAACCCACTGCCCTACAATGCTGGCCCCATGACTTGCATTCTAATTCATACAATATTAGTTTCTTAGCATATAGAATATATATATTTCAAGCAACTGACATTTGTATCTGTTTATCTTCTCTATAAATAAAATTAATCATCAGAAATCCACTGGGTGATGGGTAAACGGGCTCAAAATTCACCATCATCAATAACATTTTCCTGATATTTGTGACAACTGTGAGTTGTATGGAACCAATACCATCTATCAGATTTTGTTCTCAGTTCACATTGATATGAAGCTGAGAAAGCTTGCTGGGAAAGCATGAAAAATAAATTACAGTAAATTAGTTAATACTGGAAACTTATTTTGTGTTAGACCCTATTTCAGGGAGCTTTACCCAACTTTTCTGCACAACAATCATATGTACTCCTGTTTTGTGAATAAGGAAATAGCCACAAGGATTGGAGATTAACATCCTGAGCCAGCATCATTAACTAGGAAGGGTAAAGCAGTAATTTGAATCCAAGTAGTCTTGCCTCAGAGTCAAACTCAAACTTGTATAAAACTTCTTCTAAAAAGTAAGCTCTATATAGTGACTATAATAACATTATGGATAGGTCCTCCTCTTGGTGTTGTTACATTTTGAAGTTGGATCAATGGATAGTAGTTTACTACTATAGTCAAATGGAGCACAAGTTCGTGCAGGATTCTCTCTTTAAAAAAAAAAAAGATTTTTTTTTTAATTTATTTGAAAGGCAGAGTTACAGAGAGGCAGAGGCGGGGGGGAGGGGTTCTTCCATCCACTGGTTCACTCCCCAAATGTCCACAATGGCCAGAGCTGGGCCAATTCAAAGCCAAGAGCCAGGAGCTTCCCCTGGGTTTCCCACACAGGTGCAAGCGCCCAAGGATTCAGCGCATCTTTTACTGTTTTCCCAGGCCATAACAGACAGCTGAAACAGAAATGGAGCAGCCAGGATTCGAACTGGCACCCAAATGGGATGCCAGCACTGCAAGCGGAGGCTTTACCTGCTGTGCCACAGCACTGGCCCCAAGATTCCTTCTTATTTCTGAGTGAATGTGCTTTACTTAATAATGTAGAAAACAAGGAATCCAACATACACACTTAGGCCAAATTAATACCCATAAATATTTTGCATGCAACAGTCTCTATTTGGGCCTGTGACACCACCGTGACAAATATAATGAGCAATTAAATTCCCAAGTGTTCAGATTTTGGCAGCAATTAAAGTAGAAACTAGAAACCAAGCATCAAAAAGAACTGGTTTTGATGGCCTCCTGCCAAATAAATCCCCATGGGTTGAGGGAAGGTCTAGAGTTTCAACTGTGATAGATTTTTATAGTATTTTAGATCTCATCTGTGTTAAGGATTGTATAAAAGTATAATAAAAGAAATGACTAGAATATCAACAGCAACTTGGGAGAAAAGAACATAAAAAGAAATACCTTAAGGCTGAGAAATTTGAATAAGATTGCTGAATTATCTTTGCTTAAATGATACTAAATTATAACAAAATTAAAGCAAAAATCTATGATTCACGTGCTGGATGGAGCTGGAAAGAAACAAAAAAGAAAAGCTGCCAAATCGCCTTATTAAATAAAATATTTCACTGCTATGTCCATAGGAATTAATTTCCAAGGGTCTGCATTTCTTTACTGATATAATCACAACAGCTAAAACCAAATATCTAAAATTTAAATACTAAATTTAATAAATTAGAAACTAATTTTAATAAATGAAAGTCCACAAAGAATTAATGACAATTACCACAACTTAAGTCTCAGTAAGTACCCAAATTCATGCTAGTCAATTAAATTTCAATTTAGAAAATATTCTTGAAAATCTACTATATGTCAGGAGTCTTACTAAGAAAAAGAATATAAATAAGACTTCTACTTGCTCACAATCTGGTGAGAATATAGAAGTAGAAAGGGGAAATATTTCTCCTGGAACAGACCTGCCTGTGAGTTTATCCCTTCTGAATATCTTAGAAATTATTTTAAATTTTCCGGACTAAGAAGAAAAAAATGGAGCTAAGGTAATAGAATTTGCTCTACCCTGAGACCATATTGTTACTTCCTACTAGCTGTGTCCTTAGGCAAATTATACATTCCTTGAAGTGAGATACTTTCCTTCTAGGGATGGCATCACAACTGAATGAAAAGGTACGATGTAAATCTCTCAGCACATTGAGCAAGTAGAGGAATAGTAATCATGAACACCAAATCAATTTTAATGGATCAGATTTTACAGGGTGATGGAGAGAAATGTCTACGTTTTTGTGTTTTCCAGGAGACTCTTATAAATAATAATATAAAATATAGTCTTTCATAAACAAATAACTCCTTGGTCAGAAGATTTAAAGGAATTATAAAAACCTATCAACAAGGGATTTAATGCCTATACTACATTGGAGTATCTGGATTTGAGTCCAGGTTCTGGCTCCTGACTCCAGCTTCCTGTTAATGCACACCCTGGGGAAGGACGAGGGGCAGTGATGGCACCTCAAGTTACTGGGTTCCTCCCCGCTATGAGACACCCAGATTGAGTTCCTAGCTCCCAGCTTTGACCCTGGCTAACGTCCAGCCAATTCAGGCATCTGGGGAGTGAATCAGCAGATAAGAACTCTCCTCCATCTGTCTATTTTTCTCTTTCTCTCTCTCCAATAAATTCTTAAAAATTGTAATAAAAAAGACATTCTCCTTAAAAAATTAAATATCCATTAACAATATTCACATGCAGACAACATGCTATATACACTTTCACTGGGCCAACAGACCTTTACAGTCCATCCACAGTCCAATATCTATGCTTAACAAATTTCAGTACCTGCAGGGATGATTTTGAAATGGAACTAGACAATACAGAAATGAAAATTATCAGTATGATCAATTGTCCAATTAACTTGAGAATCAAGGGGTCAAATTAGAAAATTTCTATTGGTGTTTAATAATGAAGCATCTTGAGCTCAAACTGTCAGATTTCTAGTAAGAAATATGATGCAAAACTTAATTAACCCTGCTGCAAAGCTGGAAATGCATGCCAGTAATTCACTCATTCATTTTTATTTAGAACCTAATAGATGCCAGAAACTAGTCACTAGGAATGCCAAGATTTTAAAAAGGATGCTTTTAAAACAAGTAACTTCAACTCAGTCTGGTAATTATTTCAAGGTGAATATGCTTCACATGGTGGTGGTGGGGGGGGGGCAGATCACTGCCATGTATTAGTGATATATTAGTTATAAATGCCAATCTCAGAAGTTTGGAAGCTCGCAGCTTATTATATGAGGAGACATTAAAATGTTTATATAAAATGGAATTAAAGCATACTTTTTGTGTGTAGGAAATTTTAAATCCAGGCATAGTATTTTCATAATATAAATTTTCCAGGAAGATTTGAAGATCCCTCATATTTTGAAGGACCCTCGGGAAATCATCACCAAGAGGCTTCCCGTCTTATGGAAAAATAATAAACTTCATATTTTAAAATATGAAGATTTAAGTAAAATGGCACACTCAAAGTTATTGTACTGCTTATCTAAGGCAGTTTAACATTGGTTAATTTAATGGTTTTCTTTATGCCATATGCTAAATTGAGAAAAGATAATAGAGGTGCATATGTTTCTCATGTAGTTAGAATTTCCTAAGGTCTAGATTTCTCTAAAGGATGAGTCAATTAAGTGAACTTAATCTTCTAGGAAAATGTTATATTTTAATTTGGGCACTCATCAAAAAGCCTCAAAACTAGCTTTGCAGAAGTTCTTCACCACAAGGCTCAGAAAGAAATAATCACTGCATTCAGATTTTTTTTAAATCTAGATGAACATTCTAATATCAATATACGATTTCCAGTTCAAATCAAGGGATTCATATTTCAATAGATAATTGCTTTTCCCTTCAGTGTGTCTTAGCTAGTTTAATCCTTTCAGGGAACATTAAGAGGTAATCATATTTAGCTAATGTCATTTCACTAATGGTGGCCAGCTTACAATCAGGCCTTGTCTAGGAGAGTCTTCCGTGAGTCACAGTCAGATGCAATATAATGAAGCAGCAGAGGAGCTAAGCAGACAGGAAGCCTGTTTCTGAGCTCTGGCTTTACAACTAAACTGTTTACGTTCTTCAGGAAATGCTTAAAATCTCAATCTGCAAATATTCTCTAACAAATGGTATCCATGAAGATGATGAAAGTGACGATAACCCCTTCAAAAGGTTAGAATGAGGATTAAATGAGATCATGTACGTGAAAATATATTCTAAAGGAAAAACCACTATTTAGTATTTTTAATTGTTTTCTTTATTTATTCATTTATTTGAAAGAGACCAAGCACAGGCAGGCCTGCTCTTATCTTCTAATCTGCTGGTTCACTCCCCAAATGCCTGCAAAAGCCCAAGGCCAGGAAGGGGGTGAGAACTGAATCCACTTCCCCGCTACGGTTGGCAGGACCCCAACTACTTGAGCCATCACTGCTGCTCTCCATGGTCTGCATTATCAGGAAACTGGAATCAGGAGCTGGAGCCTGGCATCAAACCCATGTACTATGGCGTGGGATGCAGGAATCCTAACAACTAGGACAAACACCCACCCACTATGAACTTTTAAAAGGATACAATAAATCTCCTTTCTCAGTTCATAATCTAAATCAAAAATGGTTTTAATTGTATTTCAAATATTTAATATTTCATCTTTCATTAGTGGCAAGAATTAGGTAATATTTTATCACTTGACATAAATAAAAACAGTTCTGATACCTAATTCTACCTGCTGACCATTAATTCCTGTATCTATAGGAAGACAATAAAATTCAAGATTCTTTGTTTTTAATTTTGATTCATACCCCAAAACTGCCAAGCACTTGTTCACATAATGTATGGCTGTGTTTTGATTGAGTCTCAGATGGTTTACATAATCATCAGAGGAAATACAGTACCATTATGTCAACATATGTTGTAGTATTCTATCACCACTCAAATGCTAATATTTGCTTTTTGGAAGCTGTTATTATATACTTATTCACTTAATCTTGACTGTGGAGAAAGCTTTCAAAGAGCAATTTAAATAATGAAAATCTGTTTGGGGGTTGGCACTGTGGTGTACAGGGTAAAGCCAGCGCCCGCAGAGCCAGCATCTCTATGGGCGCCAGTTTGAGTCCCAGTTGCTCCACTTCTGATCCAACTCTCTGCTATGGCCTGGGAAAGCAGCAGAAGCTGAGCCAAGGGCTTGGACCACTGCCACTCATGTGGGAGACCTAGAAAAAGCTCCTGGCTCATGCTTTTGGATCAGCCATTGCGGCCATTTGGGGAGTGAACCAGTGGATGGAAGACCTCTCTCTTTCTACCTCTGCTTCTCTAACTCTGCCTTTCAAATAAATAAATCTTTCAAAAAAATTTCTTTGGACCAGAGAAGCTTGTTCATCTTCAGGCTCTGTGTTATCAGACCAGCCTCATTTCCTACCAAGCTGCTTGTGCTCTTTGCTGTTCCATGTACACAAAACCACTCGTTTTCCTCAGAACTTTTGTACTTGCTGTTCTGGCTGCTAGAAATATTCTAGCTTCAAATATTCAGGTTCTGTTCCAATGTCATTTCTTTAGAAATACATTCCCTAAATACATCCTACAAAAACAATCCCACTCTGATCTCACTCCCCTACTTACCTATTTTGATAGCATTTTTATAGTTTACATTATGTGTGACAGTATGTTTAAGCAGAACTGTAAGTTTTATGAAAAAACACATATTTCTAATATTTACTACTGAATTTCCAAACAACAATCATTAAAGGTTTGCTGAATGGATGTTATAGAAACTTTCACACATTAAATATATTAAACATGAATGAGATCCTAGCTTCAAATTAAAAGTACAAATGAAGACAGTAAAGAGAAATGGCTGTTTTTCCTCGAAGAAATCTTCCATTGTAGGCTTATCTTGATGTCCAGATTTGGTTCTTCAGTTTTGCAAACTAACCCAATGACAATGATCTGCCTTTCTTAATGTCCCACATTTACCAAGTTAACATAAAAAAATAAAGAAAACTAGAATGCAAAAGCACTCCTTCATTATATGAGGTCGTTACATGGACCAGACTATCCCAATGACAGAATCAGTGAAATTAACTTTTAGGACAATCACTGTGGAATGGTTTGGTTAGTGATCACTGATTCCAAACAAAGCAAACCAGATGCTTTTCAAAAGCTTTGCTTCACTACCTGCAACAGCAGCATCACATATTAAAGCACTGGTCCTAGCCCCAGCTGTTGAACTTCTTATCCAGCTCCCTGAAGATGCACTTGAGAAAACAGCGAAGAGACTCTGCCATCCACACTGGAAGCCTGGTAGGAATCCTGGGCTCCTGGCTTCAGCCTGGCCCAACACGGCCTTTGCAGCCATTTGGGGATTGAGCCAGAGGACGGAAGATTCTCTCCCTCTCTCCCTCTCTAACTCTGCTTTTGAAATAAATAAATAATTTGTTTTTATAAAATGGCTTTCTTTCAGAAAGCACTGCATAGAGTATTGCATTCCAAAAAGAGAGCACTACCAGTGACACGATGAGATTTGGAAATTGATCTGATCTTAGAATTCCAGAGATAAACTCTCCTGATGGACATTTTGATGGAATCAACCAAAACAAGTCTTGCATTGACAGCTGAATTTTGCAAACTACTTAAAATAATTTTTCATATATATCTTCATAAATCACAATGTTTTTCTGGTGCTAAACAAAATGAAAAATAAAATTATAGAAGACAGCATTGTGGCACAATGGATTAAGCTGCTGCCTATGACAATGTTATCCCTATGGGGTGCATTCATTTTCCTTTGTCCCCTGATACAATGGAAGTTGGACAGGAAGCTGGGAAAGGAGAAGCAGCAGTGGCCATCTATCTGTTCCTTATGCTGATACACATACAAGCTTAACATTCAGACAGGTCTTTAGCTCTGGAGTGGGCAGGGACCACAGTTAACACCATGGTCACCTCACCGCTAGCAGTTCCTTGCTATGATCTCCAAATAAATGCTTTGTGGATGTCCAAGTGTCCTACTAGTAGAAATTTTGAGCTCTGCTATGCCATGTGAGGAAAAAACTATCTAGTAGGAAAAAACTAAATCCAAGAAAATCAGGATAGGGGCCGGCGCTGTGGCACAGCGAGTTAAGGCCCTGGCCTGAAGCTCCGGCATCCCATATGAGCGCTGGTTGTAGTCCTGGCTGCTCCTCTTCAGATTTCAGCTCTCTGCTATGGCCTGGGACAGCAGTGGAAGATGGCCCAAGTCCTTGGGCCCCTGCACCCATGTGGGAGACCAGGAAGAAGCTCCTGGCTCCTGGCTTTGGATCAGTGCAGCTCCGGCTGGCTGTTGCGGCCATCTGGGGAGTGAACCAGCGGATGGAAGACCTCTCTCTCTGTCTCTACCTTTCTCTATAACTCTTTCAAATAAATAACATAAATTAAAAAAAAAAAAAGAAAATCAGGATATTCTCAAATGTCAAGTCTCCATGTATCATATACTTGTTTTTTTCTAATTTCCAGATTTTTTCTCTCTTAAGACATCAACATCTTTATAATTCTGAATATTCCAAGATAAAAAAAGATGCCTCCTTTTTATTCATGTCTTCTTTTCCCCTTTTATTTAAGGAATATAAATTTCATTTATTTCATAAGTACAATTTTAGGAATAGAGTGATTTTTCCTACCTTACTTGTGAATTCACTTCCTTAGTATTTCTGCCAAATGTATGTATTAAATTAATCTTCATATTACTTGTGAATTCACTGCCCTACACACTTCACATACTGGCTGACTTGGTTCACACTGATGGACTGATTCTAGCATTGCACAATTTATATTAAAATAACCACCATCAACACAGCTCCCCAGCTATTTGATTTTGTCATGTAGAAGCTTAAATTAGAGCAGCCATTTACTCATAGTTTTGACAAATAATATATGCCCCACTAAATTAATTATTACCTAGGAAAACAGTAGGTACATCAGCTGTACTCTAGGACCTTAAGCTCACCAGGATAAGAAATTTGAAGTAGGGGCCTGCACTGCGGCATAGTAGGTTAAGTCTCCTGCCTGAGGCACCAGTATCCCATATGGGTGCCAGTTTGAGTCCCAGCTGCTCCACTTCCAATCCAACTACCTGCTAACGGCCTGCGAAAGCAGTGAAGATGGCTCAAGCCTCCACATGGGAAACCTGAGAGAAGCTCCTGGCTTTGGGATCAGCCCAGCTCCAGCCATTGCCATTTGGAGAGTCAATCAGCAGATAGAAGACCTCTCTCTCTGACTCTCCCTCTCTGTCTGTAATTTTGCCTCTTAAATAAATATTTAAAAAAAAAAAAGAAATCTGGAATAATCTAGAGACTTTAAATTAAAACAACCCTTTCACTGGGGAGTTTTCTTTGAAGTACAGGAAATCCCTACTACAATGATTGGTGTCTAAACAAATGAGAAAACTTTGGAGTCTGGTGAAGAAGGCCAGGTCTACTCCATTGCTACTCTAGCATCTGATGTTTCTCTACATCTCAAATACAATTGCAGATTGTTAAGCTTTGGGTGTAGCAGTTAAGACACCCACTTCACATATACAAGCACTTGAGTTTTGAGTTCCTCCCAGCAGCTCTGCTTCCAATGCCAGCTTCCTGCTAATGCCCACTCTGAGAAGAAGCAGGTGTTGGCTCAAGGAGCTGGGTGTCTGCCACCCATATAAGACACCAGGCTAGAGTTTCAAGCTCCTGGCTTCAGCCTAGCCAAGCCCTGGCTGTTGTGGGTACTTGGGACGTAAGCCAGCAAATGGAAAGCTCTCTCTGTTTACCTCTGCTTCTCCCTATCCCTCTGCTTTTCAAATAAAATAAAAATTATTTAAAAAATAAAGTTTTTCCTTTAGAAGATTTACCATTAAGTCTGTCACATAGGGGCCAGCACTGTGGCATAGCAGGTTAAGCCACCAACTGCAGCAAGACATTCCATTCCCGGCTGCTCCACTTCCAATCCAGCTCCTTGCTTGGGCCCCTGCACCTATGTTGGCTCCTGCTTCAGATTTGTCCATCTCCAGCCTTTGCAGCCATTTGCGAAATGAACCAGTGGATAGAAGAACTCTCTCTCTTTCTCTCTCTCTCTGTCTTTCCCTCTCTCTGTAACTCTGCCTTTCAAATAAAATAAATAAATTTTAAAAAAAAGTATATCACATACTCTAGAAAGTTAAACGTTTAATTTCTGAATCCAATGGGTTAATTCACTTACTTATTCGTGATATAGAAAACATTATTTTTAGTGCCTGCACTTGATTTTTAACATATGCTTAATTTGGTCAAAATCTAAAGATGTATGCATAGATCGTACAGCGATACTGCAAAGCATGAAGCATAATACCACGCAGCACACATAAGACATAATGTTAAACATAGGGTAAACTCACAGATGTGGCCATATTTTTTTTTTCTAGTGTTAAGAAGGACTGCTAAGTTGCAAATTGTTCTTTAGAAAACATAATTAACAACTGGCAATTACAACTCTAAGTTATCTCAGCTCTCTGGTTGAGAATAAATGCCTTGCAATCATGTTGAAGTGAATCAATTCAAACAGAGAATTAACAATCTTTAATGCATCATGGATTTTAAACATACATAACAGAGAAAAATATGCAAACCAACTCAGTGTAAATGCCAAAAAACAGTGTATTTCTTTATAAAGGCAAAATATAACTAAAAATTTCCCTAAATATACTTATGGAATGCTTGGTGCTAGATAGATATCAAACAAAAAAAAAAACTATAATAGCATTTGCAATCATTTATCTTTAAAAATACCCATGTATTTTAAATATGTGAGGAAAGATTAATAGAACCATTTAAGTTCTTGTATTTAGAAAAGCAATCATTTTTAAGTTGCGAAAGATAATTCTTCTAACATTCTTTCAGTTTTGGAGGAATAGGGTTTTTACTTGACAGTTAGTTACATGAATTTGTATCAAAAATAATTTGGCAACGACTTCTAAATTCGTAACAATTGTCTATTAGTCTGTTTTTAATAATTTTTGTTTGGCATGTAATCCTCTTTAATTAGATTCCACTCTCTGTTGTTTCAAGACTCCATAAACTGGTGTCTTATATACCAGCTGCTAAAGCAGGAGTTACTGTCTAAATGATATTCACAATGAGTATTTAGAAGGTTTACAATTATACCCTTGCTAATAAATTGTGCTATTTTCCCCAACAATTTTAAGTGCTAATCTTCAGAAGGCATTTTAAAATTAGCTAAAATTCTGTCAAGAGATTTACAAAAATTGTTAGCATGAAGATAATTATGTCACAGTCCTTGGACTCCATCTCTGATTGTGTGCATAAATCAGAAAATGTCAGCTGTGTTTTCCCTTAATAATTATGCTCGCAGCAATATATTATAGTCTAAACTCCTATTATAATTTTGTTTCTGGTTTCTAAAACACCAGACAGCTATTTCAAAAGTTCGGAACTGATTAAATAATTCATATATCCCAGAATGGCAAGTGGCTATCAGTTCTAAAATGATAAGTATCATCAATAAGTAGATCGATATGGAGGGGATAAACTCAGCTTTCATAAACCCTCCATGCTAAAAAATCAAATACTTGAATACGATAATGATTTTTTAAAATATTAATTACGTACAAATATAACATATAAGATTATAACCATATAGAAATACAAATTTAGCAATCTCAGACATACTTTTTTTTAATTTCAGCAACAGACACACATGAAATATACATCGAATTACCACTGGTTAATATATGATTTTCAATAAATTCTATATTATAAAAATTTTATTTTTATAATTTTTTAATAAAGGTAAAAAAAACTGACCTTCATTCAGGAAGTTATAAAAGAAATTCTCTCCCTTTCATCCACTAATCATAAATTACAAGTATGTTTTGATTTTTTTCTGATCAAACAGATTAAAGACAGAACTCTGATGTAAGCTCTGTAGTCATAAAGAAAAATAAAAGTCTTAGAGATCTTTATATTCAGTTAGCTACACTAAAAAGCATTTTACTTGGTGTTATTCATTATATCAAGCACTCCAGGATCAAGAAAGATAAAAATCACAGTTCTTTGAATTCTTTGATACTGTAACTTACAAAACTCATTGCACATAATAGTAAGGATATTTGACTTACAGTTGTGAGTAGTCAAAGCAAACTTTATGAAAACCAGAGTGCATTTTCCAGGAATATTACTTTTATAAAAGATTTGGAAAAAATTAATTTTGCCCATCAACTATAATCAAAACAGTCACATTTCCCCTGTTACCCAATATGTTCTTTCAATAAAACTTTAGAGCAGAAAAAGTTATGTGCATTAAGTAACTGGAAAATAATGGAAGTTGGGTATTATTGCTGAAGTTAACATAATAAACTCTGCAGTTACATCAAAAAATAGGACCAATGCTAGAATAAGAAACACAGAAGCTTAAATCAGTAGTTTCAACAATCCTCATGAATCAGCTTTCAGACAAGTTTGTAGCATTACAAATCCACTACTCTCCCCCTTGGATAAACAATCAAAAAAGCAAACTTCCCTCTACAAATCATATCGACTTCTTTCTGTAACACTCACTTAAAAATGTTACAACAATTAAGTTTCCTTCCTTTCACAGTAAACAACCAAATATAAAAAAGATTCTGTGATTTTTTTTTTTTTTTTGACAGGCAGAGTGGACAGTGAGAGAGAGAGACAGAGAGAAAGGTCTTCCTTTGCCGTTGGTTCACCCTCCAATGGCCGCCGCGGCCGGCGCGCTGCGGCCAGCCGGCGCACCGCGCTGATCTGATGGCAGGAGCCAGGAGCCAGGTGCTTTTCCTGGTCTCCCATGGGGTGCAGGGCCCAAGCACTTGGGCCATCCTCCACTGCACTCCCTAGCCACAGCAGAGAGCTGGTCTGGAAGAGGGGCAACCAGGACAGAATCCGGCGCCCCGACCGGGACTAGAACCCGGTGTGCCTGCGCCGCTAGGCGGAGGATTAGCCTAGTGAGCCAGGGCGCCGGCAAGATTCTGTGTATTAAGAATTATTAGGAATTTTTTAAAAGTTTAAGATTTGTGGTCATCTTAGAATTGTATCTATGAAATATGTGAAATCTGTCCTCTTTATATTAATAAAATTTGTTTTAAAGATTCACTTATTTATCTGAAAGGCTGAGTTACACAGAGAGAGAATATCCTCCACCTGCTAGCTCACTCTCCAAATGGCCACAATGGGGGCCAGGCTGAAGCCAGGAGCCTGGGACCTCACTGGGATCTCCCATGTGGGTGGCAGGGGCCCAAGTACGTGAACCATCTTCAACTGCTTTCCCAAGGCACATTACAGGGAGCTGAATCAGAAATGGAGCAACTGAGACTAGAGCCACCACCCATATGGGATGCTGTCTTCATAGGCGGTGGCTTAACCCACAGCACCACAATGCTGGCCTCTAAATTTAATCTTTAAACTTCAAATTTTATATAATTTCATATTCAGTTATAAAAGTAACACAAGCCATATGGGAAAAATACAAAATTATGTAATAATTCAAAAGTTCAGTCTCCAATATAATATCTCTATATCTCTGAGCTAACCAATTTGAGCACAATTATTATCTTACTGTACAGTTTTCCATACTTATATAACATATGTTATGTTGTGTGTCGCTCCCCGTCTTCGTGGAGGAATGACACAGGACCCTGCGCTGTTCTTTTGTCTGCTCGGCCCTTCCCGGGTTTGCTGCTGGTTCTTCCCGGGTTGGCTACCGTCCCTTCCACCTCCGTGGAAGGGCGGTTCCCCCTAGCCACTTTTCCCCACTTCCGTGGGGGAGCGGCACACCGCCGGCCGGCTCTCTCGGGGGCTGCTCAGGTGTTCCTTCAGATAGATGTTCCCCTTAGATGTTCCTGGTGCATGCTGTCTCTCTCCTCCTTTATAGTCCTCTTCCGCCAATCCCAACTCTGCTACCCACACGCCTCCAATCAGGAGCAGGATCAGCTCCTGCAGCTCAGTCAATCAGATTGGTGAGAGGCAGCTGTGTAGAAGTTTACTCCTCTCCCAGCACCATATTGTGGGAGAGCAGATGCATAGAATAAGTCTTAATTCCAGTAACTTAGTCTAGTCCGAGTTGCTCCCCACAGTTGTGGACCTCCTCTGTGTGTGTAGTGTGTGTATTTTGCAGCAGGCTCTATCATCAAAAAAAAATCCCATGATTTTTTATTAACATGTATATATTATCAGATCAATAAGAATCCCTAAAATTCTAAAAACTGCTTAAAAAATTTTCCTTAAAAAAGAAAATTTTATCTAGCATTTTGCTGTTATGAATAAGGCTATAACTTATACCATAATACATGTGTGATGATGACTTTTTTTCTGGAATGAATTCTTCATAATGGAAATTTAAAATTTTGGGTTTTTTCATTTTCATACACATTTCTAGAAAATTCACTAAAAGCTCGTAGCAACTCAGAATCTACTAACAATGTGTGAAAGTGCTTTGCTGCCTGAAATTCTGTTGGTGCTGAATATTATTAATCACCCACATTTGCCAATTTGAGACTGAAAACCCTTTTTAAAATTTCCCAGCTAATAATGAGGTGGAACATCTTTTCAGAGCTGCTTCTGGGTCTCCCATACAGGTGCAGGGATACAAGCACTTGGGCCATCTTTCACTGCTTTCCGAGGCCATTACTAGGGAGCTATATTAGAAATGGAGCAGCTAGGCTGGCGCCGCAGCTCAATAGGCTAATCCTCCACCTAGCGGCGCCGGCACACCAGGTTCTAGTCCCGGTCGGGGCGCTGGATTCTGTCCCGGTTGCCCCTCTTCCAGGCCAGCTCTCTGCTATGGCCCAGGAATGCAGTGGAGGATGGCCCAAGTGCTTGGGCCCTGCACCCCATGAGAGACCAGGATAAGTACCTGGCTCCTGCCTTCAGATCAGCGCGGTGCGCCGGCCGCAGCGCACTGGCCGCAGCAGCCATTGGAGAGTGAACCAACGGCAAAGGAAGACCTTTCTCTCTCCTCTGTCTCTCTCTCACTGTCCACCCTGTCTGTCAAAAAAAAAAAAAAAATGGAGCAGCGGGGACTGGAATCAGTGCCAATATAGGATGCTGGCAGCACAGGCAGAGGCTTAACCATGAATGCTGGCCACTTCTTGTATATAAAGGATATTAAAACCACAACAAAAAATGACATCAAAATCTAGGAGATAAAGCTGAAGTGGATTTTTAGAGGAAAATCTATAGCATTCAAAGATATAATTTAAGAGACAAAAATAATACTTTGTGGTGGAATGAGAAGGCCATGCCAAGATGGCCGCTGGCAAGCAAGCATCAATAACTCAGGAATGGCTTCGAAACCCACCTGGCAATGGATGGAGCCTGCCTGGCAACAGGCTATGATTGGTTAGGTCATAACCCCACTTGACTGGATTGGCTGACTTGGCTATTTAAGCTGCTGTACCAACTGAAACAAGTCTGCGAGCTGCTCGCCTCTGGCCGACTTTCACCCAACTTCTGGGGTCTATGTGGTGACTCTGTGCCTCTTGCCCCCACCACGCTCCTCCTCTCAGAACAAATCCACAGCAACAGTACTTAAAATTATAAAGTGTTTTTAAAAAGCACAAGGAGTGGGCATTCAGCCTAGTATTTAAGATGCCCATGTCCCAAGTAAGAGTACCTGGGTTCAATATCTGGCTTCAGCTCATAACTACACCTTTATTCGCATGCAGCCCCTGCCAGGGAGCAGGTGATGGCTCATGTAATCAAGTTCTTGCCATTCACTTGAGAGGCCCAAATTGAATTCCAGGCTCCCACATTCAACAAGGCCCAGTCTCTGACATTGTGGGTGTTTTGGAAGTAAACCAGTTGAAGACAACTCCCTCTGTCTCTCTTTCTCTCTGTGTCTTTATACTTCTCAAATAAAAATGCCTAACAACAAAGCAAGAGAACCTTTTTAATTTTTCCAATAATTAGAAATAACTTTCTAAAGCTGTAATATTTTGGTTGAATTTGCTCTGGGCCAAAATGCAGTATCCAAGCAGAAAATGGGGCTTTTATTTATGTTTCACACATAACATTTAATATATGCAAATAATATATGAATCACTGGTACAGAATGGACATTAACCAGATATTGTACTTTTCTGGGGTAAGCACATAAAAGTCAACAATTTTCCTTATTTTTGCCATATTCACCATTTCATCCATTTATTTTTGATAATGTTTGTCTCCAAAATATTTACAGTTAAAATAATCAGTGAAGAGAACTTTTTCAAAAAATTTATTTATTCCAAAGTCAGAGTTACAGACACAGAGAAGGAAAGAGAGAGAGAGAGAGAGAGAGAGATCTTGCATCTGCTATTTCAATCCCAAATGGCTGCAACAGTTGGAGCTGGGCCAGGCCAAAGCCAGCAGCCAGGAGTTTCTCTCAGGTCTCCCATGAGGACTCAGGGGTCCAAGCACTTGGGCCTTCCTCTGCTGCTTTCTCAGGCACATTAGCAGAGAACTGGATCAGAAAAGAACAGCCAGGAGTTGAACCAGTGCCCATATGGGATGCCTGCACTGCAGAGAGCAGCTAAACCCACCGTGCCACAGCACCAGCCCCAGTGAAGAGAATTTCAGTAAGGTATGTGAGGTTTTCCTTTTATTTCTTTTAAAAATTATTAAACAAATACTATTTCCGTTGAAAAGTGAATAGAATTAAGTGCATAAAATGATGTCAAGTTAATGAAAATCAAATGTACAAGAGGTACACTTCTGGTCCAAGTCACATTCAGAATTCTAAGAGTTAGAGTCACACTCAAATTATACCTTGTCTCCAAGAGTTTGCCTTATTTTTCATGGTAAGTTGGTTTGAGTGGTAAAATAGTTCAATATTTTAAGCTTGCAGTTTAATAATTGTGTCTTTAGAGCATTTTTAATGAAATGCAGCTGAGTGGAGATATTTTCCAGTGCTGAATTTGACTGGAGGAAAGGACTGGTCAAAGAACTTTTCTACATGAAGGAAAAATCATGCTCTGTCAGAGGTTAAAAGCTGAAATAAAGTAAATCAATTTTAGCACATCGCTCGCCTTTACATACAGACTTGCAAATTTAATCTATTTAAATAATGCTAAAAGTTTGAGCATGACTTATTAAAAAATAAGGAAAACAGTATGTCTGTGGTACATGACCAAAATGCTACAATGAAAATAAAATTTGAAAACTGAATGTAGACTTGATTATATAGATGCAAGGCTCAGATAATTTACATGTGATGAAAATTATAGCATCAGTTTTAAAATTGATGGCATTATCAGCCATCATTATCCCATGAACTGATCCTTTTATGAGATTATCACAGAGACAAAAGAAGACTGACTGAAAGTTTAGTGACCCTTTCATCCCATCACAGAACATGAGTGCTTTAACTTGTCATAAAAATTTACTCATCAAAATTTCCACTAACACACTCTGGAGATACTGCAGTGCACTGCTTCTTTGACTCAATTTGGGTATCTCTCATTAGTGATGGTCTTAATGTACTTCGCAAGCAGAGAAAAAGGAAACTGATGGCACCTCTCCCCCCTCCTCACGTGACTGTGTGTCATCTCCCATGGGGTGAAAGCTAGAAAATATAATCATCTTGTTGCTAAAATGAATTTATGACACAAGTACTTAAATTAGTTTCCCAAATCTGATGCATTGAAAAAGCATCCCACCACTACCCAAAAAGGAGCAACAGAAAAAAAAAAGGTTTTTTCCTTGAGCCTAAGAGTAAATTCAAGAATAATTTTATTGTTTAAGTGAAAAATTCTTATTCTCAACTGATATACTATATTTTATATTTACTAATTTTGCTTGTGGTTATTTTTATCAAACTAAACTATAATATACTCTCACACACAGAAGGTATTTTCCTCTATTTTGTTCAAGACTATATCCTACATGGCTTTAAACAATATCTGGCAGATATTAAGATATAAAGGAATGAATAAAAACCATATTACAAATAGAATATAGACATTATCTCTTATGAATTAAAAGCCAAAATCTTCTCTTCTATGCAGCAATCCCCTTTTACCATTAATAAAATTTCACTGAAAATTTTGATAATCAGAACCTTACTGATAACAATTCTTTAAAACTGACTAGGTTCAAAGGGGAAGATGAAAAGCATATCCTAATTTTATTTTAACGACCATTAGTAATAAAGTAGTATTTTTATTAAACATATTAAATATGTCAACTTGATAAACTGAATAGCTATCTTGCCACCCTTGTTAGAGCGATTAAGTGCTGCCTGCAATCAATAGATTAACAAGTACAATAAAATTACATTGTCAGAGTATATGTCAAAATTGCAAAGAGGAAAAAATACTTCTGGAGCCTAATTTTCAGATGGATGTTTTTAAGGAAAATGCATACTATGCTGAAAATCAAGAAGACTTTCTCTCTTGTTTATTATTTATTTCTATCAGAAGATATCTAGATAGCATATTTAAACAGTCAAAATATCTTAATGCTACATACCATTCATATTGGAACTTAAGTCACCTAATAATTCCCTATTCAATACAACAATGTAACACCCTTCACTTTCAGTTTAATGATTTCATCAAATTTTTATTTCATAATTAGCATGATGATGGCTATTTGCATCTCCAATAGCCTTAAATATTGACTCCCTCAAAAATCTCAGCACTCTATTCACCAATGGATTGCCGAAAGCATTGAACTGGAAAGGGCCTTAAGCATACAATAATTGTTGAAGTGAATTGGCACTACTGCATATTAATAGGGTCAGGAAGGGAAAAATCTATATTGTTTAAAAGGCATCCCAAAAACAGAATTCACAACCTCTCCAGGAATTAAAACCCTCACTCTTATGGTGTTCAGCTCTAATCTAAAGCCCTTATGCTTCCCATCCTATTATTCTGTACTTGGTCAAGATAGAAAACAATTAGTCATCTTTCTCTAGTGAGAACTCTTCATCCTTAAAGACTGTTATTAACTCCCCACTCTTCTAGTCTCAAGCCTTGAACAATCCAATCTTTTAGCCTTGCTTCATCATCCTCATTTGTTTTTAAATCTCAGTGTAAAAACATGCCTATGTCAGGAATCCTCCCTAGATTTTCAACTTTCCTCCTTATTAATGGAGCTTAAAACTGGGTAACATCCTAGGCATTAACCAATTTCAAACATAATTAACAAAATACCACTTTACAGCTTCTCACTGTACCACTAGCCCAAACCATCCAGACTAGGTGATGATAGGCATTAAAATGACACTGCCACTCACTAGAGCATTCAGATTTGGTAGCAAATACTATATTTCCCTTAACTATTTTCAGCAGGATTTTATCATAATTTTCCTAGCAGCATCTGTTTTCATGTAAACTGAACACAATTTTAAAGCAAAACAGTCAAAAATACACATGTGGACATTACATGATGGTTTTGAAAAATTTTATTGTTTGGCGGAAATCTATTTTCTATGGAGAATTCTGAATAATTTCCAATTAACTTTGCAATATTGGTGATGTGATAACTTTTATTTCCCTGGCCAAGCTAGAAATGTAAAGTTGATGTTTATATAACACTTACACACAACACACAATCAACCTGAGCTTCTCTCATGTAATAAATAGATTAATGATAGCCACGTTTCTTTCTTCATGAAGCCACACACTAACCAACTGGAGACACACTGTACTTGCCTGAATTTAATCTATATGGACACACCAGAAAAAAATTAAACTACTTTTATTCTAAATATTCTAGCTCTGTGTGCTCATAAAGCAGACATTTTACTGGAGAGGAGAAAAATGATGCAAATATATACTTAAAATATTGGTTATATATACTTAATATATACTTAAAATATATGGTTAAAATGATTAACACACATACGTCAAATTTGTATAGGGAAATGTAGGAGGGTGACATAATATTGAGGGAAATGGGGTTCCAGTACCAAAAGGATGGTCAGGAAAGACATTTCCAGGGTAATGAATAGAGGAAATAGAATTCCAAAGCCACTAGGGTGGCTATGACCTTGGAAAATAAGAAAGCATGTGCAAAATGTTGGAAAAGATATATAAAAGAAGAAGCTTAAACAGGGGAGTAGACAGAGTCCATATCACATCGTATTTTTCAAAAAACATTGTGATACTGTGTTATAATATGAAATACTGTGTTTTGGTATGCATTCCTGTTTGCCAGCACATGACTTCTAAAATATTTGGAATCTCAGAAGTAAATTATCATTTTTTAAGATTTTTTATAAAGTTGAAAGAGTGGCAGAAACAGAAGCTGGTTCACTCCCCAAATGGCCACAAATCCTGGGGATAGCCCAGATAAAACCAGAAACCCAGAACTCCATCTGAATCTTCCACATGGATGGCTGGGGCCCTAGTTTCATGCCATTTTGCACTGTTTTCACAGGAACATCAGCAGAAAACTGATCAAAAGCAGAGCAGCTCTCATTCTACAGCATGGAAGGCAGTGGCTTAAACTGCTGCACAACAATGCTGACCCCAATCATCACCTTTTTGCATGCTAAAGAGATGACTGATTCCAGTAGGTTAAGGTACAGCCTCAAAATGGGGCCAGGTGCCAGAGGAGTCAACCTAGTGATCATATTTACAGTTGGAACTTTCGACCCCACAGGACAACCTGTGGGAGGAGAGAAGAGCTACAGATGGAAACCATCAGAAATAAGCAATGATTTAATCAGTCATGCTTACCAAATGAAGTCTCCATTAAAAAAAAAAGAAAAAAAAAAGGATGAGGATGAGAGCATTTCTGTATTTTTGAATCTGTGTAGGGGCTGGGAGAGCGTTACATCCCGTGGGGATACGGAACTTCTATGTCCCTCATCCCTTGCCCTATGCATTTCTTCCGTTTTTCTTTTCCTGGGTTGTATTTTTTTTATCCTAAACTGGAAATCTAATAAATAAACTCTTTTCCTAACTTCCATGAGCCATACTAGCAAGTGACTGTACCCAAGACAGTGTCTTGGAACAATTTATAGCTGGTTAGACATAGGCACAGGTGACAGCTTTTGAATAGTATGTGAACTGGAGGCAGTCTTATGGAATTGATTCCCTAACCTGGGGGATCTGATGCTAAGTCCAGGTAAATGGTGTCAGAATTGAGTTATGCTGCAGTGCAACCAGCTGGTGTTCCCAGAAAACTGGAGAATGGCTTGAAGCAGGAAAACGCTTTGTCAGAAGTGAAGTGTAAGACTGATAGGAGTACAGAGAAGCAATAGTATTTGTTTTTCTTCTTCAATCATGATATAAGGCGTTTACAATTCATTCAACTTACAATATGAAGTTTATATTGGGAAATGGTTATTTAGCATCATTTTCTTAAAAGCAGAAACAAAAAAATCACGTCACACTGTGGTTCTGTTTTTACAAACTATTCCTCTTATCAAATTTTTAAATTCCTAAAATATTAGTTGATTGTGCATTTCCATAACACATATATTCATCAGTAAGTATATATTTCTATGTTTAAAAAAGAAAAGAGGTCAAAAACAGAGATGGAGAATGAAGCAGTGGTTCCCATGGGTAAGGAAGGAATGAGATCTAGGTCAAAGGTTACACAGCAGATTCATAGAACTGAACTTTAGAGATCTGGTGTATCATATACAAATTAAAATTAGTAAGATCATATTAGAGATTTTGTATTTTGTTAAATAAGTAGATTTCAGCTGTTCTTGTCACACACACACATGCACACATGAACAATGTGAGATGATGGGCTATTCTATTTCACTGAACCATATATATATACATATATACACACACACACACACTATATATATATATGCTATATATATATATCTAAAAGGTTACACACCTCAATATATACAACAAAATTTATTTAGAAGAAAAACAGTATGAAGAGATGACATTGGAGGAGATATAAGAAAATATTATGTAAGTTATTTTTATATTGTCAAGGCACTTAGCTTTTATAAAATAAGGAATTAAGGGGGGAAAGCATGGATTTCAAAGAAACAGCACAATGCATAAAGAACCTTTTAGTCTGTGGAATTAAATTGGAAGAAGTGAGGGGGGGGGGCGAGAAATCTACCCCACCTATTATTTCTAGAATGCATTCTCAAATCTTTTTTTTTTTTTTAAGATTTATTCATTTGAGATGATCTCAAGAATATCTACCAGGAAGATAAGAAAAGAACAGTATAACAGTAGAGACTTATACAGTATATTTTTAGTATTTGATATTTCAGTTAAACATGAATTTTTTTAGTTTTTGAGAGTATTATCAATTCATAGATCTTTGTACCAGAAATATGTGCACATGCATCTACACATAGAACTCATATTGACTTCATGGGTTAAAATACCTCTTTTTTAAAAAGATTGATTTATTTGAGAGTCAGAGTTACAGGCAGAGAGAGAGGGAGAAACAGAAAAATCTATCATCCTCTGGTTCACTCCTCAAATGGCTTATACGGCCTGAGGTGAGCCAATGCGAAACCAGGAACCAGGAGCCTCTTCCAGGTCTTTACACAGGTGCGAGGGCCTAAGCACTTGGGCCATCTTCCTGGCTGTAGCAGAGAACCAGATTGAAAGAGGAGCAGCCAGGACAGGAACTGTCACCCTTATGGGAACGCTGGCTTTGCAGGCGGAAGCTTAACCCCACTACACCATAGTGCTGGTCCCTACACTTGGAGTCCAATTTAGAGTTTAGATCTATCAGCTTAGGAAGTCTCTTGTATTCTAACTGGCTTTTAGGAATTTACATGTGGACTATGTCATTCTACATGTCTGACATACAGTTTTGAATTTTTCCTTGAAATAAATGACTTTCCTATAGAAACAAAATATTTTTGGAATACAGATGCTGGCTGCTTCAACCTAAGAATACGCATTCCATAAAAAGGTCATATAATTATCAAGTAAGAGCTCCTATGTTTTGTTTACTTCTTAATACAAGAAACATGTAGTGGGGCAGGCACTGTGGCACAGAAGGTAAAGCCACTGACTGCAGCACCAGCATTCTATATGGGCGCCAGTTTGAGTCCTGGCTGCTCCACTTCCAATCCAGCTCTCTGCTATAGCCTGGGAAAGCAGTGGAAGATGGCCCAGTCCTTGGGCCCCTGCACCCACTTGGGAGACCTGGAAGGAAGAAGCTCCTGGCTCCTGGCTTTGGATTGGCGCAGCTCTGGACGCTGTGGGAAACTGGGGGGGTAAACCAGCAGATGGAAGATCTCTCTCTCTCTCTCATTCTCTCTCTCTCATTCTCTCTCTCTCTGCCTCTCATTCTCTGTGTAATTCTTTCAAATAAATAAATAAATAAATATTTTTAAAAATATAGTATAAATATATGGAGATGAATGAGCAATGAAATATTAAAAACTTAAGTGTATATTAATGTGGTTGTCAACAAAATATCTATGAAGCTTAGTGAAAATTTTTTAAAGTTATTCTTAAATGAAAGTTTTCACAGTTCAAAAGAACAAGGAAAAAGTAAAGCATATTTCAAATACAAGCTCACTCTAACAAATAACAAAGGGATTGTCAAATAAGAAATTAAAAGTATGCTATTTTTTTAAATTCAAATGAAGGAATTCAGGAGACCTTATTTACTGATTATGATATTTATTGACTGTGATAGAGAATTCAATTAATTCAACTGTTAATTTAACACGGGGCTGGTGCTGTGACATAGTGACCTGGGCCTCCGCCTGCAGCACGGGCATCCCATGTGGATGCTGGTTTCTATCTCTGCTGGTCCTCTTCCATTCAACTCTCTGCTGGTGGCCTGGAGGTGGGGGCAGTTGAGGATAGCCTAGGTGTTCAGGCCTCTGTACCCAGGTGGAAGACCCAGGGAAAGATGGCATTTGATAATTATTATGTTAAAGTAAGCAATGATTCAGCTATATTTTGATTCATTTAAATGAAATATAAAGTTGAAAAATGGTGCTCAATGAAGAAAAAGGGCTCACTAAATATTAGTCAGTCCTGGAAATAGAGCAGACCAATTGAAAAATAAAGCAAGGGCTGCTGTTGTGGCCTAGCGGGTAAAGCCACTATCTGGGATTCTAGCATCCCACATGGGTACTAGTTTGAGTCCCAACTGCTCCACTTCTGATACAGCTGCCTGCTGATGAGTCTGGGAAAGCAGCAGAGAATGACCCAAGTCCTTGGGCCCCTGTACCCACATGGCAGACCTCAAAGAAGCTCCTGGCTCCAGATCGGCTCAACTATGGCCATTGAGGCTATTGGGGAGTGGGCCAGCAGATGGAGGATCTCTCTCTGTGGCTCTGCCTCTGAGATGAATAAAATCTTTAAAGAAAATCAATAGTAAACTTTATAGAATCAAAATATATTCTATGACTTATTAATCTAGAGAAAAATTGAAAGTATCATCAGAAGAAAGAAAGACAAAATACTATATACTGGTAGGGATGGGTGGAGATGAAGATTGCATTTGAGTGCAAACACAAATATATAAATTAAACATCAATGTAAGATGGTTAATCTTTTCTCAGAATCAAAAATAACCAAATGAAGGACTACCCTGTTATACACAAGGTACAATGCCATATCAAATACCAGCATTTAAAAGTAATGAGATGGATAGGGCCGACACTGTGGCACAGCAGGTTAACGCCCTGGCCTGAAAAGTCGGAGCTCATGTGGGCGCCAGTTCAAGACCCAGCTGCTCCACTACCAATCCAGCTCTCTGCTATGGCCTGGGAAAGCAGTAGAAGATGGCCCAAGTCCGTGGGCCCCTGTACCCACATGGGAGACCTGGAAGAAGCTCCTGGCTCCTGGCTTCGGATTGGTGCCGCTCCGGCTGTTGCAGCCAGTTGGAGAGTGAACCATCGGATGGAAGACCTTTCTCTCTCTTTCTGCCTCTCCTCTCTTTGTAACTCTGACTTTCAAATAAATAAATAAATCTAAAAAAAAAAAAAAAGTAATAGGATGGACCATGTAAATACAAAGCACAGGTGGCTTTACACTGATAAATGTTAAAATTCACAAAAAGATATAATAGCAGGAAAGATGAAAACAGAACTTAAAATATTTTCAAATATTCAATTTTTTTTTAACTTTTATTTAATGAATATAAATTTCCAAAGTACAGCTTATGGATTACAATGGCTTCCCCCCCATAACGTCCCTCCCACCCGCAACCCTCCCCTTTCCCACTCTCTCTCCCCTTCCATTCACATCAAGATTCATTTTCGATTCTCTTTATATACAGAAGATCAGTTTAGCATACATTAAGTAAAGATTTCAACAGTTTGCTCCCACACAGAAACATAAAGTGAAAAATAATAGATGATTTTTTAAATGATGATGAAATCAGATCAGACCTATTGTCATGTTTAATCCCAGTGAGAGTCAAGTTGGGAATTGATAATTTCTTTTTTTTTTTTTACAGAAGATCAGTTTAGTATACATTAAGTAAAGATTTCAACAGTTTGCACCCCCATAGAAACACAAAGTGAAATATACTGTTTGAGTACTCGTTATAGCATTAAATCTCAATGTACAGCATATTAAGGACAGAGATCCTACATGAGGAGTAAGTGCACAGTGACTCCTGTTGTTGACTTAACAAATTGACACTCCTGTTTATGGCATCAGTAATCTCCCTATGCTCCAGTCATGAGTTTCCAAGGCTATGGAAGCCTTTTGAGTTCTCCGACTCTTATCTTGTTAGACAAGGTCATAGTCAAGTGGAGGTTCTCTCCTCCCTTCAGAGAAAGGTACCTCCTTCTTTGAAGACCTGTTCTTTCCACTGGGATCTCACTCACAGAAATCTTTCATTCAGGTCTTTTTTTTTTTTTTTTTTTTTTTTGCCAGAGTGTCTTGGCTTTCCATGCCTGAAATTCTCTCATGGGTAAATATTCAATTTCAATGAAAAACTTTCAAATACTTGTCTAACAGTGAAAAAAGACATTTCTGGTTAAAACCCTTGAATAGATTTTAAGCATCTATTCTCCAAAAATGTAGTAAAGGGATTAAAAAGTGTCATTTCAGAGAAGACAAGAGTTTAGACCATGATATTCAACTACAGTTTATATTATTAAAAATGAATATACTAAACAGGTTTATTCTATGCATATATAGTGTGTAAATATCCAAGCACATCAGATGAAAATTTAAAATGTATCATATATCATATTTCATTGCCTATTTAAAATGTTAATATAAATCGATGAGTACATAAAAAGATTAAGTTATGGAATTGAGTTTCACTGTATATGAACCCACAGAACTGTGTCCTCATGATAATCAGAAACTCTATTTTGCCATGTATAGTAAGCTGACTCCCTCTCTGCCACATCATAGGTCAGCACCACGAGTACCAGCTTGCCTTGGAGAAACTCAAAGACCAAGAGGATTCAAAAAAAACTGCAATGAGGAAAGGCAAAGGACTTGTTTTCTCACTATTTTATGTAGATGAGGAGTCATATTTCCAAACACTTGAAATAAATTTCAGTTTGCTTTTACAACTAATAGTAGCTGTAAGTTCAATATTAGACCTTTCTTATGATGTTAAGGAAACAATATTAAAAATGTGAAATGATGGCTATTACAAGGATACGAACCGAGGCATTGTTTGTCACAGAAAACAAACATGTATGAAAATTTAATGTTTACCCCTAGGGCATTGGTTAACTAAATCATATTATTCTGATTCTGAAGGTATTTTAATATGTAGAATAGGTGAAATTGCATGGAAAATTTGCATATTTTCAGGGAACAAAATGAAATTACAAACTAAGATATATACTATAATACTGTTTTTAATAAAAATATAGATGCATAGAGTAAAACAATACACTTAAACATGTTTGTGACTCATTCGTAAGTCACTGGGGTTGAAGTTACCACGTTCTGTCTATATGTATTTCCTACATTCTCCACACATCTAAAACCCATTAATAGGCAACTGTTACTGACTTCTCTCTCCGTACCTAGCACTGTCCCAACTGATTTACATGTCTTAATGTTTTTAGATCTACAGTGGCCTTAGAAGAGAGCTGTTAGTATATATTCTTTTTCCCAGATGAGCAAACTGAAGCACAGAAGTTAAAGATTTGCCTAATTTTTCCTGAGAAGAAACTGACAGTGCCTGGATTTAACTTTTAGTACTTTGATACCAGGACCCACACCATGCTCTCAACTGTCCACAATGAGATCTGAAATAGCTTTCAAAAATTCCAAAGAACTACATTCATAATAACATTAACTAAAGAAACAAATAAGGAATTTGAGGACTGTCATGCACGACACTGATCACCCAGATCAGTTCTAGCTCCTTCCCCACATATTTCCAGGGAATAAATGTGTACAAATGCTCTTCAGCAATGTTTAAACAGAGCTTTTATTTTATTTTTTTGACAGTCAGAATTAGACAGTGAGAGAGAGAGAGAGAAAGGTCTTCCTTCCGTTGGTTCACCCCCCAAATGGCCGCTACGGCCGGTGTACTGAGGCCAGCGTGCTGCACCCAGCACACTGCACCAATCTGAAGCCAGGAGCTAGGTGCTTCCTCCTGGTCTCCCATGTGAGTGCAGGGCCCAAGGACTTGGGCCATCCTCCACTGCCTTCCCAGGCCACAGCAGAGAGCTGGACTGGAAGAGGAGCAACCAAGACAGAATCCAGCACCCCAACCAGGATTAAAACCTGGGGTACCGGCGCCACAGGTGGAGGATTAGCCAAGTGAGCTGCACACTGGCCTAAACAGAGCTTTTATAAAGATCTGAGTCTCTTTCAAACTTTTAGTTTTGCAACTTTGTTCTTGCTAAAAAAAAAAAAAAAAAAAAAAAAAAAAAAGTATCAAGTGTTATTGTTGTCCCTCAGGGGCACAAAGAGAATTCCTGCCTGAGAAGTAAATGACTGAGTGGAAAAAATTATAGACTATTCTGGCATGCTAATAATCCAAATTAGATAAACAAACGCCAGCAATGGAAAGGAAGGAAGAGCAAACACATTCAACAGAGAATAGTGATAAAGAGTAACGGACAGCTCATTCTGCACTGCTAAAACTGCACAAGCTGAGCTGTCTAAGGGAAATGAGTCATTTGGTTTTCAAGTTATAAGGGAATCTTACAGAATATTTTGAGTTTGAATAGCTAACACTGAAGGCAATTGAAATAGGTCTCCAAATATCTGATTAAAGTCACGCATGATTAGAACTGGTATAGAATATTTTTGTACCTCTAACAAATGGCAAAATGGAGGTTAAATTTCCAGGTTTTTTTTTTTTTTTCTGTTACTTAACTTGCAAAGTAAGTATTAATTAGGGAAGTAAATTAAGATATGCTTAACTAAATTCTTAGATATGAAAATGAAGTCTAAAACTCTATTAGGATATTATTCACATTTACAATGCTTCTTAATGAACTATTTTGTCACTTGATTTAATACTTTTATTTCACATGAATTTTTTTTAACATGAATGGATTTTCAGCACAAGAATCTTATTTTAAATATCTAAAACAAACAGTCTTAGAACATGGGAGTGGCAGCATAGAAAGAAAAATGAGAAAGGGAATAATATGAGGGGTGCAATGCAATCACAATTAAGAAACACAGGAGATTCCAGAAAAAATAAAACTACCAATAAAGTCATCTAGAGAATTGAGTCTCCTATTTTTTCCAACTTAATTGGATCATGCAAATTGCCTACTAAAAACCATCAGACTAGGTGATTTTTGTATTTCATTGCTTATAACTATAACTCTACCATCTGTTCTTCTATAAATGATATATTAAAAATCAAATCAATGGCGATCTTTAAAACACGTGTTCTTTTTAAGAGTATGATATATTATCTCCTCTGATTCCTTAAAAATTTGCCAATGAAAAAGGAAAAATGCATTGTACTCTTTTTGTCTATATAAAAATGTAACATTACATTTTATGCAAAACAAAGTAAAACAGAATTCTACCTAACAACTTTCATAAATTAAGTATATAGATTGTTTTATCGCTTGACAAAGCAATCATGCTTATTGAGATAAGAAGTGACAAAAGAATAGCATATCTCTAGTAATACAAAAGATCTATAATTAAGGATGTTTTCAGATTTTATATATGTGGCCGGCGCCACAGCTCACTAGGCTAATCCTCTGCCTTGCGGCGCTGGCACACCAGGTTCTAGTCCCAGTCGGGGCACCGGATTCTGTCCCGGTTGCCCCTCTTCCAGGCCAGCTCTCTGCTGTGGCCAGGGAGTGCAGTGGAGGATGGCCCAAGTGCTTGGGCCCTGCACCCCATGGGAGACCAGGATAAGCACCTGGCTCCTGGCTTCCGATCAGCGCGCTGGCCGCGGCGGCCATTGGAGGGTGAACCAATGGCAAAGGAAGACCTTTCTCTCTGTCTCTCTTTCTCACTATCCACTCTGCCTGTCAAAAAAAAAAAAAAAAAAAAAAAAGATTTTATATATGTGTGTGTATTTGTGTGTGTATGAGGTTCACTCCCCAAATGGCCACAGTGGGCTGAGCAAGGCCGAAGCCAGGAACCAGGAGCTTCATCCATATCTCCCACGTGGGTAGCAGTCCTTGGGCCATCCTCCACTGCCTTCCCAGGCTATCAACGGGGAACTGGATTGAAAGTGGAACAGCTGAGACTCAAACCAGTACCCACATTAGAGGCCAGCATTGCAGCTGGAAGCTTAACCTATTATGCAATAACACTGGTCTCTACCTGGATTCTTAAAGTCAAAAATTTCTACATTATAAACACATCATTCAAATTGTTTCAATTTGCTTTCTGTTTTGTCTTAGTTTTAATAACAACATTCAATAAGTGTTGTTATGACTTACATAGTGCTTATCAGGTTCCAGATATAGGGAATCACATACACATACAAGCATACCTCAAAAAAGTACATGGAAAATGGAATTTCAGATTTATTTTGGTACAAAAGGTGTTGAAATTCATGTATACAAAAGGATTCAAAATGTAAAAAATGCAGATTCTGAAAAAACTATGCATGGATTATTATATACTAGTATTAATATTAGCATATATTATATTACCCTCATTTCATTAATGTAGATACTGTGGACCAGAGAACGGAATTGTTCATCACACCCAAAGATCATACAGCTACTAATTTTCTGAAGTTCAGTTTCCCCATCTTTGTTTTATTAATATTTACTTTTCATTTTATTTGAAAGGTAGACAGATATTCCAACCATTGGTTCACTCCTCAAAAGCCTGAAAAGGCAGAAATCCAGAACTCCATCTGGGTTTCCCACATGGGTGGCAGGGATCCAAGTACTTAAGCTGTCATCTGCTGACAATAGAGTTCACACTAGCAGGAAGATGGATTAAAGTGAAGGAGTCAGAACTCAAACCAGGCACCTCAATATGGAATGTGGCCAACGCCGTGGCTCAATAGGCTAATCCTCCACCTTGCGGCGCTGGCACACCGGGTTCTAGTCCCGGTCGGGGTGCCAGATTCTGTCCTGGTTGCCCCTCTTCCAGGCCAGCTCTCTGCTATGGCCCAGGAGTGCAGTGGAGGATGGCCCAAGTGCTTGGGCCCTGCACCCTCATGGCAGACCAGGAGAAGCACCTGGCTCCTGGCTTCGGATCAGGGCGATGCGCTGGCCGCAGCGTGCCGGCCGCGGCGGCCATTGGAGGGTGAACCAACGGCAAAAGGAAGACCTTTCTCTCTGTCTCTCTCACTGTCCACTCTGCCTGTCAAAAAAAAAAATATATATATATGGAATGTGGGCAACACAGACTGCATGTTAGCTGCTTGTTGCCCCTTGTTTCTTTAAAGCAGAGAGCATATCATAATGTCTTGGAACCAGTAATAAAAAGTATTTTATTACTGATGTTATCAAAATTATGCAAGTAGAGTTGCAACTAATATAAAATGAACACTTCGATTTTTTAACTATTAAATTGCTTTGTATAATGCCAACTCTCCATTCTTAAGTGAAACTGACCTGATGCTCACATAGCAACTTTCTGATTATGACTTCTTTTGATGGATTTTCTTTTTGTCACACTAATTTTTTTAAAGATTTATTTATTTATTTGAAAGAGTTACAGAGAGAAAGAGAGAGAGAGAAGTCTTCCATCTGCTGGTTCACTCCCCAAATGGCCACAATAGCCAGGGCTGGGCCAGGTTGAATCCAGGAGCCAGGAGCTTCTTCCAGGTCTCCCACATGGGTTCTGGGGCCCAAGTACTTGTGCCATCTTCCACTGCTTTCCCAGACCATTAGCAGGAAGCTAAAGTGGAAGTGGAGCTGCCCATATGGAATGCCAATGTCACAGGCAGCGCCTTTTCCCACTGTATCACAACACCAGCCCCAGTCATGATAATTTTTCAGGCTAGATTAACAACATATTTCTGAGGATGATTTGACATGCCCAGGTAAATAAAAAACACATGGAAAATGATGCTCATGGCATTCAAATGTTCTAGTACATAGAGGAGTCATTTTACCTCTTGTAAGTTAATAAGCTTGCAAACTAGAAACTATTTTAGAAAGGCCTTGTCAGATATATTTCCCTCAGTCATACTTCAATTTATCAGTGAGAATCAATTGACTGCCAATACTGAAATCTTGTAGTGCAGTCTTGTACCTTGATAAGAATTGTCTCCTGACACCCAATAGTCCCGTCCACAGAAGTGTTCCAAGCACTGGGCGTTGGCCCGTCAAGCCACTCCCCTGCTGGCAGGTTTCCCTCCTTCACTACACTAAGTGTTGTGAATGCTGCAACTGTTTTCTCTGTAAGAATGCCTGATGTGAAACCCAGCACTTGTTCTACAGTAGCTGCTTGGTATCAGTTAACTGAACCAAAATGATCGATTTAAAGTTAAATCAAATTTTCAGGAACTTCTACGCTGTCTTTTTAGCTATTCAGAGTCTTTAAAAGTTTTATTTCATGAACTCTTTGGGAATTGTCATACTTAAATTTGTGAACTAGGTGAGCCACTGTGACAAGAACAATTAATATTCTGCCATGTGGGCATGTGTGCTAGGCAACAACCTTCCTCAAATTGCTTAGCACAACCTCCAGGCTGATGGCTTTCCTAGACAAACACGGAACACATCACACTACTACAGTGGCTGGTCTAGAAGCTACCGCTAAAACATTACTCAAATAAAAAATGTTTATAAGCCTATTAAACTATGTAAATAAATTGATAGCTATGGCTTAATTAACATTTAATTTTCCAAATTAAATGTTTTAACATGATTTTCAATTACCTTCAGAATAACACTTGTATTGGGAGTTAGACATGCAGGATGTTATCAGATAACAAGAGATCAGCAAATGACCAAGGGATATCAAAATGACTTGTCTAAGACTAATTAATATCAATGATATCCTTCCATATTTTAGTATTGTTTTGCTTTTATGAAACTATTCTCAGAAAATTGAAAAAAAAGTCATAACTATAAACCAGTCCACATGGAGGCAAATCTGTTTTATCCTTGCAAAATAATATTTATTAGAGAAGAAGAATCAAGTAAGAAATAAGATAAAAAGATACTTCTAATTGCAAAGGAATTGAACAATTTGTGTCATTTTCCTATCTGCAGCTCACACATTTCTTCAGAATAAAATGGAGATACCATTTCCTTTGTCACTTGTATTATCTGGTGTATTTATATATTAAAGGAAAAAATTTATAGTATTTAATTATTTGCTTTTTTTCTTCATTTCCCTTTTTTCCTCTATGTAAAGAAGTTGTGGAGCAAAGACAGACAAGGCTGACAAATTTTAGAAATGCAATGGCTTTCTGTGCAGAAATTCATGAAAATATCTATAGTCACAGGTATATTATAGATAACTGACTTTCATAAATAACCTGTTTAATATTAAACATGAATGCTCAAAGATTTATTTAGCTCACTGCATATTCTCTAGCCTATCTATTAATGAATACTAAACATTAAAAGTACAATACATTTATGGAAATGACAGGCCCTGTCCCAGGGCCCACTGTCTACACTGAAAAGCTCAGGGAGCCCAGCAATCCTGCAGTCGAGGGAAGTTCTATCCATTATCCATCACTACCCAAGACTGAGATTCTGATCAATGACACCTAGAAGGGAAATTTTTTGCCATAAAACACTTTACCAGTTTCAGGCATAGTTTCAATACCATAATTTTTCACAATCAAATTGTACATTTCTAAAGATGATATTGTCAGTGTAGAAAAGTGAAACCTTTGGCACAGTCTTCCATAACCACTCCCACAGCCCCTTGCCTGTGAACATTCAAGGCCACCAGACTTAGACAAAAGAGGGCACCAACAGGGAGATTCCTCTGCCATTTGTGAACAGTGTGAGGTCCCTTCAGCCTCAGAAAGGAAAGTTGATATTCTAAAGAAGGAGCAATGGCTAAAGTTAGGAGCTGCAAATCCAAAGCACGTAAGGAACCCAATGCAGAACCCTGGAATACTGGATGGATACAAGACCCCATTTCCTTCATTTGTCACGATAGGAGAGCAGACCCTGGAGAAGCAATGGTCCAAGGTCAAAATACAACCTCTGTCTCTTGCAAATACTGAGGGGTCAGTGTGGACTTTATTATAGTCTTTGAGTGTCAGGATTTAAAGGAGGTAGGAAGGTCTGTTCTTTGTACATTTGTTCTCTTTCACCCACTTCCACTGAGGTCTGTCCTGGTTGCCAAGCACTTGTTTTGATTCTGAATGGAATGTTCTTCAGGATTCTGTGCAGTTTATTGTGATATGCAGGCTTCCTAGCAACCTAAGGCAGTGTAGCAGTGGCCTAACAGGATGTGGAAGGGTCTGAGATGGCCATGATGCTCTGAGTCAGTTGGACCTGGAACTGTGATGATATGTGTTGGTAATACTGCTGCTAGCCCAAGTGTAGTTCCCTGCAGATTGTGGGAAAAACAGTGGTACTGATAGTCATTTTAGGGTTTTTCATTATTACAAGATCTATTTTATGCAAGTAGGGTCAAAGAAAGGGCTACTGAAATTTTTGTCATCCTGGAAGAAAGAACACATTTATGAGAATATTAGTCTCACTCAAAAAGAATCTGGAAAGCTTTAAATCAACTTTAAGAGAAACTAGACTTAAGAACAAATTATTAGAGATAAGCAAGGTAGGGGCTGGCACTGTGGTGCAGCGGATTAACGCCCTGGCAAGAAGTGCTGGCGTCCCAAATGGGCACCGGTTCGAGACCCGGCTGCTCTACTTCCGATCTAGCTCTCTGCTATGGCCTGGGAAAGCAGTAGAAAATGGCCCAAGTCCTTGGGCCCTTGCACCTGTGTGGGAGACCCAGAAGAAGCTCCTGGCTTTGGATTGGCACAGCTCCGGCCTTTGTGGCCAATTGGGGAGTGAATCATCGGATGGAAGATCTCTCTCTCCACCTCTCTCTCTGTGTAACTCTGACTTACAAATAAATAAATATATATATATATATATATATCTTTTTAAAAAAAGAAACAATCTAGAATCAAGTACTGGAAATCTCCAATTCTTGACATGAGCTTATAACGAAGACTTTTACAAAAAGGATGAAAAAAAAAGAAAAATCTAAATATTTAGAACTAGTGAAGATGATGTTTTAAGATACAAGGAACTTTGTTTTTAGAAAGCAAATCAAAACAATCCATTTCATGTCACTGCAAATAAAACAGCCTTCAAAACACCCCTAAAAATGTTCTGCTGTACGTCACATGGGCAGATGCTATGGGCATCCTCAGGGCTCAACTCTCCCACTGTTACACAGTTAAGACTGGATGCTCTGAGTCCACCTCATCCTGTCAGTAGTCGAGGTTAAAAAGGGGATGCCCCCACGAGTGAGATCCCAGTGGAAAGAATGGGTCATCAAAGAAGGAGGTACCTTTCTCTGAAGGGAGGAGAGAACTTCCACTTTGACCATGGCCTTGTCTAAATATGATCAGAGTCAGTGAACTCAGGGGGCTTCCATAGCCTTGGCAGCTCATGACAAGAGCCTAGGGTGATTACTGATGCCATAAACAAGAGTGTCAATTTGTTAAGTCAACAACAGGAGTCACTGTGCACTTACTCCTCATGTAGGATCTCTGTCCTTAGTGTGCTGTACATTGAGATTTAATGCTATAACTAGTACTCAAACAGTATTTTTCACTTTCTGTTTCTGTGTGGGAGCAAACTGTTGAAATCTTTACTTAATGTATGCTAAACTGATCTTCTGTATATAAAGAGAATCGAAAATGAATCTTGATGTGAATGGAAGGGGAGGGGGAGTGGATAAGGGGAGAGTTGCGGGTTGGAGGGACGTTATGGGGGGGAAGCCATTGTAATCCATATTCTGTACTTTGGAAATTTATATTCATTAAATAAAAGTTAAAAAAGGGGGGGGGGATGCCCAGGGAGAGATACTATCCTTCTTCTTAGTCTGTAAAGTAAAGATGTACCTTCCCAAGAATCTTCTAACCCAGAGACTTGCCTTGTTGGGCGCATCCTTTGCTGAAAACGTGAAAGTTCTCTATGGCAGCACTTCTGACGCTATAGCCTGAAAACAGAAGTGAGTCAACTTGCCAGCTGATCCCACCTTCCAATGAGTCTGCTTCTAAAGATTCAGAACCACAGCAAGCTGTTTTTACTTCCCTCTGTTGAAAGAATTTAGACTTCTCTGGCATTCACTCTCGCTCTCTTTATTAAGTGATGATACAGCAGCTCAAATGGACACTCGATAGGATTATAATCCATCAGATGATGATTTATAATTTTAATTATTTAAATGTGAATATAACTAATTTGCTTTCATCTTATTTGATTTGTATGCAGTGAACTATAATATTTTTGTCAAGTAGGCCAAAATAATTCAGAAATACATGAAGCAATTTTTGTCTTTCTTCAAATATAATTGTAATTCCTTCTTTTTTGGTTTCGTGGCAATTTATGTGATTAGGTAAATTTGACATGATTATAATTCTAAAATACTGCCTAATAAATGTAGCTTAAAAGTGAATTTCATGATAAATTACTTCTTCTAGTTCTAAGTAGCATAAATACTTCTAGATGTTTTTTAAAATTATTTTATGTCTTTGAAAGTCAGTGTCGCTCCCCCTCTTCGTGGAGGAACGACACTAAACCCTGCCTAGGCTTCATATCCGAGTCACGGCACCATTATGTCGCTCCCCCTCTTCGTGGAGGAAAAACACAGGACCCTGCGCTGTTCTTTCGTCTGCTCGGCCCTCCCCGGGTTTGCTGCTGGTTCTTCCCGGGTTGGCTACTATCCCTTCCACCTCCGTGGAAGGGCAGTTCCCCCTGGCCGCATTCCCCACTTCCGCAGGGGAGCGGCACACCGCCGGCCGGCTCTCTGGGGGTCTGCACGGGTTCCCTTAGATGTTCCCCATAGATGTTCCTGGTGCACGCCGTCTCTCTCCTCCTTTATAGTCCTCTTCCGCCAGTCCTAACTCGGCTGCCCACACGCCGAGTACGCTGCTCTCCAATCAGGAGCAAGTCCTACAGTTTATTGGTTGAACTGGAGGCAGCTGGGTAGAAGCTGTTTTCTCCTCTCCCAGCGCCATATTGTAGGAGAGCAGATGCATAGAATAAGTCTTAATTCCAGTAACAGTCTAGTCCGAGCTGCTCCCCACAGTCAGAGATCTTTCATCTCCTGGTTCACTCTCCCAATGTCCACAATGGCCAGGGTTGGGCCAGCCTGAAGCCAGAGGCCAAAACTCCATCTTGGTCTTCCATGTGGGTGGCAAGTGCATGAGCAGTTGGGCTATCTTCTGTTCCTTTCCAACACACATTAGCAAGAAGCTGAATTGGAAGCATACCAAAGGGGGCTGGAATTGGTGCTCATATGGGAGCCAGCATCACAGGCAGCAGCTTAACCCACTGCGCCACAATGCCAGTCCTGATAATTTTGTCTCTGCTGTGTATCTAATAATAGTTTATCAGAGAAATTTTGCAGTTGAAACATTTGAAGATCAAACTTTATTTCTATACACCAAGGGTTAAAATGAATCTAGATGCAAGACTAATATGCTTTCCAAAAAAAATTCTGTTTTTAAAAAAATTAACTTACTTAAATGTAACAAGATTTGGTAGGAGAGTAAAGAGATGAGGGAACAGACATCACTATCTAGAACTTCAGTTAAGTATAATGAAATTCATATAAATGTCAAAACAATTTTAATATCTATCATAATATATACTTTATGTATACATAATGGAATCTTTACTCCCAAATGAGAAATGTATTTGACAAATATTATATGGTATTTTAACTAATTTAATATAACAAGACATACTATTTTATAAATTTATAATGTTCTATAATACAATTTATACAATTTTGTTTTGCTCATTTTCCTCCACTTTTTCTCTTCATTTCTTTTAAATATATCTACTTATTAATTTTCACTCTGTTCAAAAAGTAGAAACAGAGAGACACACAGAAAGCAATCTTTCATACGCCAGTTCACTCCCCAAACACCAAAACAGCCACGGCTGTATCAGGCCAAGGTCAGGAGCAGAGAATTCAATCTAGGTGTCCCACATGGTGGCAGGGACTCAGTATGCTGGCCATGATCTGCTGCCTCTTAGTGTGCAGCATTAGCACGAAGATGAATTAGAAACAGAGGAGCCAGACTTGAACCTGGCCCTCTCATAACACCTTATCTACTACGCCAAATGCCTCACATTTCTCTGTTTTTTTTCTAATGGAAATTTTTAATAATGTCCCATCTTTTGGAATCATATCCAGCCTCATTTTCAAAAACTATCAAGTTTATTTTTTTTTGTTTATTCTTGAGTTTTCAGGTTTGTATCTGCCTGCCTATTACCCAAATAACTCCTACAATATATTTTAAACAAAAAAAGCAGATAAGCTAAAAAAAATACTGAATTGCCTATAGTTTTCTGGCAACACCATTCACAACTCTGTTAAACACAGAGGAGGAACAGGGATTCCTCTATCTTTCTGTGTGTGAAAAACATTTCTTTTCCCATGTGTTTACTCACTGTAAAACAACAGTGTAAATGACCTCAATATGTTATACCATGGATATTGTGTTTTTTATATAAAGATTTATTTTATTTATTTGAAAGGCAGAGTTACAGAGAAAAAGAGGGCCAGAGAGAGATCTTCCAGCCGCTGTTTCACTCCTTAAATGGCTGTGATGGCCAGGCCGAAGCCAGGAGCCAGCAGCTTCCTCCCAGTTTCCCATGCTGGTGCAGAGGCCCAAGGACTTTCCCAGGCACATTAGTAGGGAAATGGATTGAAAGTGGAGCAGCTGGCACTGGAACCAGTGCCCATATGAGATGCTGACACTGCACAATGCTGGCCTTAAAGACATAGTATTTTTAACAATGTAATCTTCTGTTCCACATATCTCCCTGATACATCAAATGAGATCCTGGTGGAATTTTATAAAATGAGAGAAAAAAGTAATTCTAAATATATGTGAGATCAAGCTTAAAATATCTTATTTGGGGCAGCAATGTGGTGTAGTAGGTGAAGCCATCATCAGTGATGCTGACGCCCCATATGGATGACATTGTGTGTCCCGAATGTCCCATTTCTGATGTAGCTCCCTGCTAATGGCTTGGGAAAAGTAGGGGAAGATGGCCCAAGTGTTCGGACCCCTGCCACCCATCTGGGACTCAGATGCAGCTCCTGGTGCCTGGCTTTGGCCTTTCCCAGCCTTGGGTTTTGCAGCCATCTGGGGAGTGAACCAGTAAATGGAAAATCTGTCTCTCTTTGTCTCTCTCTCTAACTCTTTCAAATAAAAAATAAATCTTATAACCAATAAGTAAATAAAGTACCTTATTTAATTCTCAAAATAATTATAAGGAGATACATAAGTATTTGCAATCAAACTATTATAGAGAGCAATATAAACAAAATTAACTTAATTTGGCAAATAAGATACTATTAGGTTCTCTAAATCAATGAAATAAAATTTATCTGTTATGAAAACACATGGATGGGGATTTTACGAATTTAAGTAAATTGCAATAGATATGAGGCATCAATGTAGGACAGTTTTTTCAGGTAAAAATAAAATATAACCACTGTTATTCTCAAAGCACATGTCATTCAATGCACATGGCAAACAAGAAAATGAAATTCACAACTGAAATAATAGATACAAAGTCAATTAACAAAGAATGCACATGGATAGATCATTAGTTGTAAAAGTATCTCTAACCTAAACACTATGACACAGATAAAAACAATTCTAGTAGAAAAATAGTACATTATGAATCTCCCTCAAAAGTTCACAGGACAATTCAGTGTTTCGGGGTACAGGGTAAGCCACCAACTGCAATACTGGCATCCCATATGGGCACCAGTTCCTGTTCCAGCTGCTCCACTTCCAAACTCTCTGATGACAGCCAGGAAAAAGCAGAAGATGGCCGAACTGTTTGGGTCCCTGCCACCCATGTAGGAGACCTGGATGATGCTCCTGGTTCCTGGCTTCTCTCTGACCCATCCCTGGCCTTTGCACTCATTTGGGGTGCAAACCACTGACAGATGAAAGAGCTCTCTCTCTGCTCCTTCCGTAATTCTGACTTTCAAAAAAAATCTTATTAAAAAGTTCATGAGAAAAAATGGAATTAAAAGACAAGCTGAATTTGGTACAAAAACCTTTAAATTCATATACAGTTTTTTTCATAATATACATTTCCATGAACTTTTTGAAGACTCCTCATATACAAATGTTTGGGGAAAAGTTTTGTATTAAAATATTTAATAACAGAAACAGAAAATACTTTGTTTCCCCTAACAACAGAAACTTACAAGGTAAAGAAAGGGGCTTTTCAAAGAAATAAGGGGGCTGCTGGTGTTGTGGTACAGCTGGGTAAGCCATCTCTTGAGATGGAATCTCACACTGGAACACTGGTTTGAGTCACAGCTGCTCCGCTTCCAGTCAAGCTCCCTACTAATTAATGTGCCTGGGAAAGCAGCAGAAGATAGTCTCAGTGCTTGGGTTTCTACCACCTGCATGGGAGACATTGGTGGAGTTTCTAGCTCCTGGCTCCAGCCTGGCCTGGCTTAGCCCAGCCCACGCTGTTACGGTCATTTGGAGAGCCAACCAGCAGAAGGAAGTTCTTTTTCTCTTCTCTCTCTCTTTCTCTCTCTCTCTCTCTCTCTCTCTCTCTCTCTCTCTCTCCTTTCACTCCTTATGCATTGCAAATCAATCCATAAATATTTAAAAGACAAACAAAAAGAGATAAAGGGAATACTTTTAAAGAAATATCTTTTGAGATAAAATCAAGCTAATTAAGATAGGAATAGGGTGAGGAAAGTATTTAGAGAAAACTAAAATGCAATATTAGAAACACAAACTCTTTGTGTGCATCAGTCAACAAAACTGACATTGCAAACAGAAAGACAATTTACCAATATCAAAGATCAATTAGAGATCATTTCCCAAAAGGTGCTGCAAAGGAATATCTGCAAAATCATAAAAGAAAATAGTGTATACCACGTTCTAGCAAAGGAAATCCAATCTCTGAAAACTGGAGATTTTGAAAGAATGGAGGGGCTGGCACTGTGGTGTAGTGGGTTAAGCCACCCTCTGTGATGCCTGAATTCTGCATGAATGCCAGTTCAAGTCCTAGCTGCTCCTCTTCTGATCCAGCTCCCAAGGACTAATTCACCTGGAAAGGAAGCAAGAAATGGCCCAAGTGCTTGGGCCCCAGCCACCCACATGGGACACCTGGATTTGAATCCTGGGCTCCTGGTTTTAGCCTGGTCCAGCCCCTGCTGTTGCAGTCATTTAGTGAGTAAACCAGCTGATCAAAGATTGCTCTCTCTCTTTCAAATAAATAAAATACATCTTAAAAAAAAGAATGGAACACAACAAACATTAAGAAAGAGTACAAAAGATAAAGATATTCCCTGGCTCAGGGGAAAGAAAATTCTATCAATGAAAAGACATCCCTTGTTTTACTCAAAATCATTTGGGAAACTTCATTTTTAACATAACTTCCTAAGATTTTAATGAAAAAAGAAAACCACTAACTGCAAAATAAGAGCAATTAATTCAATAAAGTTTAAATAAGAACACCTATTCAGCAAACCATAAAAGATAAGCCAAAACTGAGAAGACATTTGTAACACAATCACCAAATTATACAATTTATGATATATAAAGAATCATTCAATATGATTAAGAAAGCCAATAAAAGAAAAATAGGCAAAAGACATGAAGAGATGGCACAGATGAAGAACATGCATGGCCTTAAGCACAAAATGATGCTCAATCTCATTAGATTATTCCTTCATTAAGATAAAGGGAGGGGCCAACACAGTGGCTTGGTGGGTTAGGCCTCCACCTGCAGCTGCAAGGCATCCCATATGAGCACTGGTTCATGTCCGGGGTGCTCCTCTTCTGATCCAACTCTCTAATGGCCTGGGAAGGCAGTGGAAGATAGGCCAAGTGCCGCACCCATATAGGAGACCTGGAAGAAGCTCCTGTATCCTGGCTTCAGATTGACCCAGCTCCAACCACTTCGGCCATTTGGGGAGTAAACCAGCAGATGGAAGAATTCTCTGTCTCTCCCTTTCTCTGTTAACTCTGCCTCTCAAATAAATAAATGTTAAAAAATTAAAAATAAATTTAAAAAAATAAGGGAAAGGCAAATTAAGATTGTACCAAGAGTGGGCATTTGGCCTAGTGGTTAAAATGTCCCCATCCCATACTAGAGTACCTGGATTCAAAAGCTACCAGCTCTAACTCCTCAATCCAACTTCCTGCTAATGCTGACCTTGGAAGATGACATAATGGTCAAAGTATACGGCTTCCTGCCAATCCATGGTAGATCTTGATTATGTTCCCAGTTCCTGATTTAGGCTCTGGCCCAACCTCAGTGATTTGGGGAGTGAATCAGTGGATGGGAGTTCCCTTTCTTTCTCCTTTCCTTATCTCAGTCTCTCAAAGAAGTATTTTTTTAAATGTACCAAGACATATATTGACAACACTATATATGAACTGAAATTTAGAGACTGAAAATTGTTAGAAACCATGTGGATTAGCATGATCTCCAAAATATTGATGTAAGTACAGATGGTATAGACAACTGGATATCACATTGTATTATTGCATCTTTACAGCATAAGTGATGCCTGCAGTGCCGCCATCCCATATGGGAGCCAGTTCGAGTCCTGGCTGCTCAACTTCCAATCCAGCTCTCTGCTATGGCCTGAGAAAGCAGTTGAAGATGGCCCAAGTCCTTGGGCCCCTGCGCCCATGTGGGAGACTAGGAAGAAGCTCCTGGCTCCTGGCTTCGGCACAGCTGTGGCTGTTGTGGCCAACTGTGGAGTGAATTAGCAGATGGAAGACCTCACTCTGTCTCTCCTTCTCTCTGTGTAACTCTTTCAAATAAATGAATGAATCTTTAAAAAAGATAAAAGCATGGACAAATTTGTCACCTCTACTTCTAATCGACTGGCTATCAGTCAGGGTTCTCATACCCCCCCCCCCCTTCTAGAGTTTAGTTACCTTGGTAGGATGCCTCATGGGACTCAAGGAGACATTTACTTACTGATCAGTCAATAAATGATATGTTAAAAGCATGCCGATGAACAGTCAGATGGGAGAGAGGCATGGGTATGAGGGAAGGGATGAGAAACTTCCATGCACTTCTCCATGTTCAAGGATCTGGAAGCTCTCTGAACTCAATTCTTTTGGGCTTTTATGGCATTTTGTTTTGTTTTTTCATACAGGCAGGATTGATTACATCACTGGCCGCTGATGATCAGCTCAACTTTGAACCCTCAACCCCACTCCAGACAACCAGGAGTGAGACTGAAAGTTTCAATCCTCTAACCACATAGTTGTTGCCCTGGCAACCAGTTCCCCATCCTAAGGTTGTCCAGGATCCATCCCCCAGCCATCAGTCATTTCAGTAGTACACAAAAGACACAAAACTTAATGTCAAGTATTTCAGATGTAGAGACAGGAACCAAACATATATTTATTATATCACATTAGCATATATCTCTGGCCCTAAATTTTTCTCTTCCTCTTTCCCCAAGTTACCTTCATAGCAACTTGAAGACTCATTTTGCTATATGGTTAAGTTCTAACATTTCTCTTCAGATAAAAACTGGTCCCTCAACCTGAATTTTCTGATTCAAGTGGAATATGTTGGCATTTATTAAACAGACTTGGGGCCCCCTCAGCTTTGCTAGAGCATTTCCCAATCCAACCACCCACTGCCGGGTCACCTAGTTGGATATGATTATATTACATAAGTTGGACATTGCTCAGCTATGCTCAGTAGCTGTTCCTAGCACAACCAGCAGCCCCAGCTTCCTGACTGGTTCTGCTGTGATTCCTGCTTTGACATCTTGTCTGCTCTCTTACTTGAAAAAAAAAAAAAAAACCTCTGGCTTCTGTTGACTTTCTGCCTTCACCATTAGTTGCCACCAGGTCTTGCCTTTCTCGCACAAGTTGAGAGCCTTCTTACAAGAAAGCACACCCAAACTAGATCTCATCAAAGTCAGCTCAAGTCACGGAAATAAACACTCTACCAAAGGAGGAAGGAAGGTCTGCTAAAACCTTTCACTGGGGCTAGTGCTGTGGTGTAGTGGGCTAAGCTGCTGCCTGCAATGCTGGCATCCTATATGGGTGCCAGTTTGAGTCCCGGCTGCTCCACTTCCAATCCAGCTCTCTGCTATGGACTGGGAAAGCCGGAGCAGATGGCCCAAGTCCTTGGGCCCCTGCACCCAGGTGGGAGACCCAGAAGATGATCCTGTCTCCTGGCTTCAGACTGGCTCAGCATTGACCATTGCAGCCATGTGAGGAGTGAACCAGTATATGGTTGTGTAGGAAATGTGTGCTGGTTTGAGTCCCAGCTCCATTTAGATTCCACAGGCAGCAGGACATTTAAGTCCCTATAAACCTACATGGGAGACCTGAATTGAGTTCCTTGCACTTGGCCATTGTGAGCATTTGGGGAGTAAACCAACAGATGGATCACCCCCTCTCTCTCTGGATCTCAAATACAATCAATCTTCTCCAAAAAAGTATAATATATCTTAGCTAGGTTGAAGACTTTATCAATGAATAAAAGGCCAACACCAGCAATTAAGTCTGTGGGATGCCAAGATTTGCTCAGGCAGCTCTGTGTTATCAGGGGGTGTTTTAAAATCTTTTCTGTGCTAACAGAGTACAAGAAATGTAATGTATATGAATGAAATTGACATTTTGAGATTTGATTGTTTACAGCCCTTTTCTCTACTGTTTAGGAACAGTGGTTTTGTTTTTCTTTCTGTTTTACTATTTGTTGAATTCTTTTCTTAGCGGAGGATCAAGCTTATAATTATAAACTGAAAATATGTTACTATAAAAATTCAAAGGAAGGAAGGAAGGACGAGGGAGGGTAGGGTGCGAAGTATCACTATGCTCCTAAATCTGTATACATGAAATACATGAAGTTTGTCCACCTTATATAAGTAAAAACTATTTTAAAAAATAATTAAAAAATACAAAGAAAACAACTTAAATTCAAGAAGTTTCAATCTATGAAAAAAGATACAGCAGCTTCAATGAAATACATTCTTCTTGGAAACCATTCTGCCCAGTCGCTACCCCTCACTTCTTCCCACTTTATATTCACCATGGTACAGTTACAGGACCTAAAATTTTCTCTCTTTATATTTTGGTTATTCACTTTCCCTAACTGAATTGTGCACAACATGTGATCAGATTTGTTTAAACACAAATGTTGTTTTAATAATTTAATTGATAAATTCAGATTAGTGGATAAATGGAATTTGTCACACAATTGCATTAAAATATTACAAAATAATAACTTAATATTATACCGATTTGAAAATGGTATCTTACAATCAAAGAAAACAACTATTCCACAGTTGTTTGTGCTGACCACCATGCAGCATTAATATGCACACTGGAATAAGAATACCAGTCTATTCTATCTAAAATCCATTTAAAAAACTACAGTATAAAAAATCTTGTTCTTGGGGCCGGCGCTGTGGATAGCAGGTAAAGCCACCGCCTGCAGTGCTAGCATCCCATATGGCCGCTAATTCTAGTACCAGCTACTCCATTTCTGATCCAGTTCTCTGCTATGGCATGGGACAGCAGTAGAAGATGGCCCAAGTCCTTGGGCCCATGTACCCACGTGGGAGACCTGGAAGAAGCTCCTGGCTTTGGATCAGAACTCTGGCTGTTGCTGCCAATTGGGAAGTGAACCAATGGAGGGATGACCTCTCTCTCTCTCTGCCTCTCCTATGTGTAACTCTGACTTTCAAGTAAAATAAATATTAAAAAAAATCTTGTTCTTATAAAACTGAGAAAATTTTTATATCCAAAATTTGTTCATATTGTAATAATTTTAATACATTAATATATTTATTTTAAAAAGAAATGATAGTTAAAGTTAAATGTAATAATAACTTCATTAATTAGGATACAATATGATATGGTATGCTGAGGGCATCCAGCAGTAAGGTATGACCTATGCTATTGACACAAGGGCAATCTTCCTTCCCATAAGGAAAGTTGTCTATCCAATGGATTAGGATAAAAGTAAACACACATACAAGCATATCAACAAAGGAAAGGAGGAAAGTCAGCAGCTACTTTACTTGTGGGATAGAAGCAGATAATCCCATTCTGAAGAAAATTTCTCAGATTTTGTTACTTGAAGCAGTAATTCCAACTCACAAAGCAATCCTACAGACACATATAGGCAGACTTCATTTTACTGCACTTCCTTTAACTGTGCTTTGCAGATACTCTGGTTCATCCAAATTGAAAGTCTATGGCAGCTTTCTGTTGAGCAAGTCTATGGGTGTCATCTTTCTAATAACATGTGAAGCAAAACTTTCCACCAGCAAAAACATTATAATTCCCTGAAGGTTCAGTCACAAGCATTTCTTAGCAGTAAAATGTTTTTAAATTAAGGTGCATACATGGTTTTTCAGATACAATATAATTGGTACATTGCAATATAATGTAAACATAACATTTATATGCGTGGGGCATTCAAAAATACCATGTGGCTTGCTTAATTGCAATATATATTTTATTGCAGTGATCTGAAATGAAAACTGCAATTTCTCCAAGGTATGCACCTGAAAATATACGAGGAATTTCATTACCATGGTTAGTAATAGTAAAGACTGAGAAGTAAAATGTCTTTTTAAAAGGATGATAAAATACATGATTACATGTTACAGAATAATATACAATCATTAAAATTAATGAAACAGATTGTATATACTAAGAATTGGTTACATTCTGTCTTGTATATAGCAATTACAAGTGGACTCTTTTAGAAATCTATAATCTGATAAGCAATTCGTTATACCACTAAATTATAACATTAAAATAATTATAAAATACTGTTTCAAGAGAGAAATTGATAAAAAAAAAACTCCCAATTGGAACAAAAAGATAAAAATTAATCCACGTAACATAGTAACCTAGATATGACCAGAGGCAATTTCTCCTTAGAGTGTTAGTACACCAGGAAGTTGGCATTAGATTAAAGCTACTTTGTACAAAACCTTAGAACATCAGAATAGAGATCAAGCTGATTTGGCAAGAGACTTTCCAATTAAGGAGATAGGCAGATTCCAGAGTTAATAAATATTTTGAAGCAGATAATAAAATGCCAAGTACTTCACAGGTAAAGTAATTTATATATTCTTGGGCAGAAAGGCAAGTAAACAAGCAATGCAAATACAATATAAGTACTGTTTTAAACAGTATAACTTTATTTCTAAATTCTTGTTGTCTGTCACTCCCTAAAAAGAACAAGTTCCTTAAAATGAACATTTGGCCTACTTTGTTGTATTTCAAACGCTTGTAGCAGCATGAGTCTCTTACTATGTCAATAGGAAGTCACTGAAGAAAGAAAGGGGGGAGAGAAGAAAAGCAGAAAGGAGGGAGATTAGTTTATGTGAAAGATAGGCTCGGGGTGCTGAGAGGAAGAGAGGTATGTAAAGGTTCTCCAGAAGACAGGAAATCTCAGCTGAGACCTGCAGGACAAGGGTAGATTTACTGTGTACTGGAATGGTGCAGAATTGTGCTGGGGCCTGAGTCAAGTAGAAAACTTGCTTAGAAAGAGGATGCCATGCTGGAAAAGTGAAATTAATTTGGATGGAATTTTTTTTTCATTTTGCAATTGATGTCCCTGTGTAGTATCCATGGCATGCAAGTGCAATAAATATAAGTGAGCATATATCTATGCATGCACATATATATAGATACAGAAATAGTAATAGATGATTGATAGGAAGTCCACAGTTCAGCAGATAAATCCTGATAGAAGAAAAGGCTTTGGAAGTCATCAGATGAAAATTGATGGCAACAGAGAGACTGGCAGAGGTATTAGGCAACAGTGAGGATGGTAACTTGAAGAAGGCATTCTGATATGGAGAAATACTTCAAGAAGGAAGGTATCCACCGTGTCAAATCATACAGAGTCCTAGTAAGAAAATGCCCAGAAATACACTGGAATTAGTAGCACAGAGGCCATTTTCACCTGGAGAACAGCAATTTCACTGAAGCAGAGGAGGTAGGAACTCGATGGTGGTGAGTTTAAAAGAAAACAGAGAGATCTTTTGCATTTCCAGAGAATGGACAGTGCTTTTGAGACCTGATTCTGGTTGAGGGCAAGAGACCTGGGTGGTTTCATCTGGAAATGCCTCTATTTGGAACTGCTACTTTAACTGACTTTTCTAAGTACTAATCCTATGCCATGTGTTTGTACAAGATTAAATACTGCTGCAGATGTAGAGTGGAAAAACTGTACTGCATTGCACATGTCACTTTCCCCATTGGTTGTGGATATCTTCACTGGGAGCTCTATGAATCAAACAGTGTAAGATAACTACAGAGTTGATGGGGGAAGACTGGCTGCCTATTACTTGGATTTGAAGAGAAAGGATCAACGGCTCTAACAAGCTTAGTAAGCTCGTTTGCTGAAATGTATGAAATGTATTTAATTTTCTCACAGGCTGAGCTCAAGCCTCTGAATACTTTGTGCTTTTGATTATTTTAAGAAAATATTCGTGAAAATATATAGGTATTTCTGGGAATATCTGAAAATAATTTACTTCAATGAATATGAAATTCTCAGAAAAAAACTCATGATTACTGGGTATTCATTCATGTGACAGAAACATTTATTCTATGATATCTGTATGTTTGCAAAATTCACCCAGAAATTTTATCTACATCACATAAAATATAAGTGAATTGCTTTTACTTGTAAAATTGCTTTAATATTTCATAATACTATAATGTGCAACTGGTACTCTTTTTTTAAATCTTCTTTTATAATTGTCTATTATACTTGTGAATATGAAATTGGGAGAACTCTTTAAGAGCTAAATTTGAACCCCGGGTTCTAGTCCCGGTCAGAGCGCCGGATTCTGTCCCGGTTACTCCTCTTCCAGTCCAGCTCTCTGCTGTCCCCCAGGAGTGCAGTGGAGGATGGCCCAAGTGCTTGGGCCCTGCACCCGCATGGGAGACCAGGAGAAGCACCTGGCTCCTGCCTTTGGATCAGCGCGTCAGCCGCAGCGGCCATTGTGGGGTGAACCAACGGAAAAGGAAGACCTTTCTCTCTGTCTCTCTCTGTCGCTCCCCCTCTTCATGGAGGAACGACACTAAACCCTGCCTGGACTTCATATCCGAGTCACGGCACCATTATGTCGCTCCCCCTCTTCGTGGAGGAACAACACAGGACCCTGCGCTGTTCTTTTGTCTGCTCGGCCCTTCCCGGGTTTGCTGCTGGTTCTTCCCGGGTTGGCTACCGACCCTCCACCTCCGTGGAGGGGCGGGCCCCCTGCCACTTTCCCCACTTCCGCGGGGGAGCGGCACACCGCCGGCCGGCTCTCTCGGGGGCTGCACAGGTGTTCCTTCAGATAGATGTTCCCCTTAGATGTTCCTGGTGCATGTTGTCTCTCTCCTCCTTTATAGTCCTCTTCCACCAATCCCAACTCTGCTACCCACACGCCGAGTACTCTGCTCTCCTCCAATCAGGAGCAGGTCCTACAGTTTATTGGTTGAACTGGAGGCAGCTGTGTAGAAGCTGCTTCTCCCTTCTCAGCGCCATATTGCAGGAGAGCAGATGCATAGAATAAGTCTTAATTCCAGTAACTTAGTCTAGTCCAGGTTGCTCCCCACACTCACTGTCCACTCTGCCTGTCAAAAAAAAAAAAAAAAAAAAAGCGCTAAATTTGAGCAACAGTTTTCTGGTCAACCCATACCCTAAATGTTTCTTCTGCTTAATAGCCAAGGCTATTTAAATATGCCTAACACAAATAAGTATCTAAAGTTATTGAAAATACCAACACTAATATACATTTAAAATTGGCATGCATAAAACCATATTATGAATTACTATTAATGAAACTTTTGAGGTGTAAGACACTATATAGACATAGGTGAAGTAAATGTGATTGAGACACAATTCTTACCTTCAAGTAATAAAAATCATCTTTGAATCAGGAAGGGGATGCACTGATAAAATAAGACATAGGAATCCAGTAGTTCCCTGGCCATGGGAAAACTTCCTTAAGATGAGCATGAATCCTCAAAAAGTATTTCCTGAAGTGTATCTAGAGTTAACTCTTCATTTTCCATCCACTGTCCTAATCACTTTGTAAAATCTTTGGCATGAAAGACTTTGGTTCAGTCGAGATTTCCACAGGAGGTAATAAAATAAAAATAGCAATTCTTTATTAGTCTTGTGTGAATGGGTAGAGGTGTGACAGAAGACAGAATTGGAATAAAGTAACATTTTTTACAGTGGAAAAAATTGAGTCATTTTATATCCATATAAATTTACAACACTGAAAAATATGTTTGAATATTTTGTATAGGTCTTCAAATGAATTTTTCTTTTTAAAAAAATTATTTAAGAGAGAGCAAGAAAGAATAAAGAAGCAACAGGAAGGAAGGAATAAAGAGAGAAGGAAAGAAACAAACAAAAGGACTTGGAAAGTACTATGCTAGAAGATACCTCAACTTGTCACACTGAGGGAAAACTAGCCACACTGTCATCAAGTAGATTACCCTGTTTGGGAAATATTAACCTATAAACAATGTTACAAAGTATGCACCAAGGAACACCATAGTTTTTAAAATGTTTAGCCCTTGAGAGCATCAGGATAAGAAAAATTATTGGTTTCATTTGGTCATCATGGGAAAAGCATAATATGCTCCTCTTAAAGTCCTTTATATAAAAAAAAGTATAGATAAAACAAAAAACTCATTTTACAGTAAGAGTCCTATGTTATAAATTAGACAACATTTTTCTTCTTGAGACCTAACATTGCCATTTTACTAAAACTCAGGATGATGGCTGTAACGTATTCTTTACTCGTAGAACCTAAGAAACATTTTTCTCATTAAAAGGTATTTCTTGGGTGCCGGCGCTGTGAAATAGCGGGCAAGGCCATCATCTGCAGCATCAGCATCCCATGTGGGCACCAGTTTGAGACTCTGCTGCTCTACTTCCAATCCAGCTTTCTGCTATGGCCTGAGAAAGGGGTAAAAGATGGCCCAGGTCCTTGGGTCCCTGTGCCCATGTGGGAGACCTGAAGGAAGCTCCTGGCTCCTGGTTTTGGATAGGCTCAGCTCTGGATGTTGTGGCCATTTGGGGAATAACCCAGAGAATGGAAGATCTGTCTCTCTCTTTGCCTCTGCCTCTCTGTAAGTCGTCTTTCAAATAAATATTAAAAAATAAAAATAAAAACAGGTATTTTTAAATAGTATCTTGAATGGGAAAAATCGTGCATTCCACTATGGACCTCTTCTCTAAGTCCACTGAGGGTGAAAGATTTCTAATTTCCAACTCACTTCAAAAGCGATACAAGGTGGAAATTATCAGTGTTCCAAAAAGCAAATGAATTTCAAAAACCAAATTTTAAATGTGAACTTCAATTTTTTTATACGTGTGTGACTATATATGTTTTTTTCTTTTAACAATTAGGTTTCAGGAAGTAGTGTGGTCTATGCTTTAGAATCTTTGTTTCATTTATTAAAGCAATTATTATGTTCCAGGTATTGGTCTAAGCTCTGACAATACACACTAGTGAACAAAACTGGCAAAGTTATTGCTATCCTATAGAGAAAAATAAAATGCATTTGGGGTTAGAAGGTTCAAGTTATAGCCATTTTGCTTTTGATTCAACTCCATGCTAATGTGCCAGGGAAAGCAGATGATGGCCTAAGTACTTGGAACTCTGCCACCCATGTGAAGATCTGGACAGAGTTCCTGGGTCCAGGCTTCAGTCTGGCCCAGAGCCAGCCTTTGTGGTGCAAACCAGCAGCTAGAAGGTTCTATCTCTTGCTCTCTCTCTACCTTTCAAATAAATAAACAAACCTTTTTTAAAAAAAAAAACAAAACCAAAATATATTATAAAGCTATATTATTTAAAATAGCAATGGTAATAGTTATAAAAACAGCATGATAGTCTATAAAATGGAACAGAATACAGAGGCCATAAATAAATCAATGTATATCTAGTCCATTATTTTTCAAGAAAGTTGCCAAGAACGAACAAGATGGGAAAGAATCATCTCTTCAATAAATGGTGCCCGGGAAGACACCCAAATACATAAGAATGAAGTTAGACCATAATGCCATACAATATTCAAAATCACTCATCATGGATTAAACATTTGAAAGCATTAGATCTGAAACTTTAAAGATAATAAAAGGAAAAACAAAAATTTCATTCCATGACGTTGGTCTGGGCAAAGATTTTCTGGCTATGACCCCAAAAGCACAGGCAACAAAAGCAAAAAATAGACGAATGGGATTAATTCAAACTAAATACTTTGGCACAACCAAAGAAATAACAGAATGAAGAGACAGACAATGCAGAGAACACATTTGCAAATCATGTTTTTAATATTCAAATAGAAAATGTATATTATTAAAAAACTATGAACGAGGCCGGCGCCGCGCTCAACAGGCTAATCCTCCACCTAGCGGCGCCGGCACACCAGGTTCTAGTCCTGGTCGGGGCGCCGGATTCTTTCCCGCTTGCCCCTCTTCCAGGCCAGCTCTCTGCTGCGGCCAGGGAGTGCAGTGGAGGATGGCCCAAGTGCTTGGGCCCTGCACCCCATGGAAGACCAGGAGAAGCACCTGGCTCCTGCCTTTGGATTAGTGCGGTGCGCCGGCCGCAGCGCACCAGCCGTGGCAGCCATTGGAGGGTGAACCAACGGCAAAGGAAGATCTTTCTCTCTCTCTCTCTCTCTCACTGTCCACTCTGCCTGTCAAAAAAAAAAAAAAAAAAAAAAAAAACTATGAATGGATTTCAAAATTTTTTGCACCAAAATAAATATCTATTAATTCCAGGAATGTTTTTTCCAGAAACATTTTTGAAATATTTGCATATATATGGCCAACAGGCACATACAAAAATGTTCAACATCATACCAGATATGCAAATTGAAACCACAGTGAGACACCACCTCAAACCTGTTAGAATATTATTAAAAAAAAATAAAAAGAATATTCACCAGGGCTAGCAACGATGAGATTAAAAAGGAAATTTAGTGCACTGTTGGTGGGCATGTACACTAGTACAAGTCATTATGGAAAACATTATGAAGGTTTCTCAACATATTAAACAAAGAACTACCATATGATCCAGCAATCCCTCTTCAGGATATACATTCAAAGAATATGAAATTTATATGTAGAAGATTTAACTGTACACCAATGTTCATAATAAGCAAAATATGGAATAAATCTACATGTTCATCAAGAAACGAATGGGTAAGAAAAATGTAGCCATGTGTGTGTGTATGTATACACATATATAGACTCAGACATAAAGTGGGATGCCACAGAGCCTTCATAAAGATGGAAACTCTGACATTTACAACATCAAGGATGAAGCTGGGGGCATTATTATAAGAGAAATAAGCCAGGCACAGAAGGAAAAATAACACATGATTTCACTTACATGTGTAATTAAAAGTCAAACTCAAAGAAACAAACAGGAAAATCATGGTCTCCAGGGTCTATGAGTAGGAAGACAGGGGAAATATTTATCAAACAACATAACATTTTATTTTGATAGAAGAAATAATTCAAGAGATCCATAACACATTACGGTGACTGCAGTTAATAAAAATAGACTTTATTTGAAAAATGTTGGGAGTAGATTTTATATGTTGTCACCAACAAAAAACAGTATGTAAGGCTTATTTAAAAAATTTGATTTAAACTTGATTTACCCATTCAAACACATACACAAGATCATGTTGTTCACCAGAAAGAATTTTATTTGTCAATTCAAAAAACAGATAACATATAAAAATCAAACTGAAAAAATACAATGTTTAACCACATCATTCTTTATATTTAGCATAAATACTGCTTATATAATTGTATACTAATGCCAAAAGTCCAGTGTTTTGCTTTTTCCTATATTTTAATTCATGATTCTAGAAATAGCTCATTTGTGTTGCAATACTCACAAAATTTCCACATAGCAGACAGACAATATGTAATATTCAACCATCTATATTACTTTTCAATGTGCATTTAGAAATAAATATAATGTGTGAAATATAATTTTCTATATTATATATAGATGAAAAATAAAGCTAATATTCAAATAGATTTGTTTTTTAAAAAATACTAACAATTAACATTTACATGTGTAAGTATAAACAACAGCATTAAATAGTCATATTTAAATTTTTTTAACTATAAAATGTTTTGCTATTTCATAGCATAGTTTATATTTTTATATTATTCATATCATTAATAGAAGAATATTTTAGAAGAAATTTTAAATAGACAAAATAATTTTAAACTTTTTTATTTTCATTTATATATATTTTTAAAATTTTATTTACTTATTTGAAAGACAGAATATAGAGGGAAGGAGAGACAGGTGGAGAGAGATCTTCCATCTGCTGATTCACTCCCCAGATGGCCACAAAACCTGGGTCTGGGGCAGACTGAGGGCAGGAGCTTCTTAAGGGTCTCCCACATGGGTTGCAGGGACCCAAGCACTTGGACCGTCTTATGCTGCTTTTGCGGGTGTGTTAACAGGGAGCTGGATAAGAAGTGGAGCGGCCAGGACATATAAGATGCCAGCATCCTCACAGGCTACAGCTTAACCCATTATGCCATAACACTGGTCTCTCATTTATATTTTAATGAAAATATATTTGATTTTTGTTCATTTTTTAAAAATTACTTTTATATTTTAATTCTTTAAAATATCACTGGAAAAGAAAGTACACGGCAACTTCAATTATTGCAACAATTTGTGATTCTGAAAAAAATTACAGAAAACATAAATAATTACAGTGCATTTATTCTAATACTCTATATGTTCACTGAATAATCAATATTTTATTTCCTCCCTTTCATGCCAGCAGTGCCATCCACTTCTTCTAAACAATTTTAACAATGTCCAAAGAATATCTACTCCCATTCTTTCTATTGTCATAGTTCCCGACTTTACTGATTCCTATAACAATCCAATGCATTCTAAATTAATGTTCTAAATATTTCTCACTAAGCTTAAAATATTATTTTTGTGACAGCAGTATCCTAGTCAAAATTGTGAAAGAATTTACTGCCATAAGGATACAAAATCCCTAAAGGAAATTTAATTATTTTCATAATCTGAACTCAGTTTTCTTTTCTAGACATTATTTCACCACTCTTCTTTCAAAATCTTTTCTTACAATGCTTTTATATTCATGAATCGTTCATAAAACCTGAATTATCCATTCATACTTTGCTTTCCAAACATATTATATGCATTCCACATTCAAATCCTTGTTCTAATTGCTGGACCTACTTACCATCTTTTATAGCCGGTCTCTTAAAACCTTTCCTATTGAAACCAAGAAACAGTGAGAGCCTACAGATGATAGAGAAGTTGTTCCAAATATGTACAAGAAAAATATCAACATTGTCAAGTTTTCTTTGGTCATGCTATTGGAGAAACGATGTGGGCAGATTACTTCCTGATTTGTAGCTTACAGAGAGGCTGGCCTTGATGTAGAAAGTACAACCCCAAGAAAGTAGGCATTTAGTTATAGATTTGGGGGTACTGAGGGAGAAGGAAGATTAATTCAACTCCTCAAAAACATAAGAAAGGCATTTAAGAGACAGCACAATAGTAAAATCTAAAATTAACCTAACCTGACAGGATAGACCGAAAGATAACTGTTACCTGTAATGCTTACAGCAGCTCAATTCACAACAGCTAAGATATGTGATCATCCCAGATATCTAGCAACTGATGAGTGGATAAAGAAAATGTGGTACATACACACAATAGAATATTATTTAACCATAAAAAAGAATGAAATCCTGTCTTTGCAACAAAATGGATGCAACTGGAGACCATCATGCTTAGTGAAATAAGCCAGTCCCAGAAAGACAAATATCATACGTCTTCTCTGATTGGTTATAGTTAATATAGAAACTTTAAAAAACCCTAATGTATATTTATAAAGATGGAGAGAGTGCTTTATATTTCTGCCCATTAATTCATTGCTAATGGACTAAACTCCTACCAATAGAAAACAAATAAGCAAAACCTTATAAAAACAAACTAAACACACATGAATGTTTCTGGACATTGGACAGCAGTAATATAAGATTGCATCCTGAAAAGAAAGGAAATTGATATGGTAAGCCCTTGGATTATAAAGTTAATTGCCTGGTGGCATTTCCAGGCTTCAGCATGTGCAATGGACTCCCAAACACAGCTCAGTAACCTTGCTTAGTTGAAGAAACAGAGATAGGAATTTGGGGAGAGCAGGGCAGCTAGAATTTGCACATTGGAATAAGGAAGAGCAGAGGACTGTGCAGATAGCAAACTCAAGAGATTTTCAGCTAATCCTCCACCTTGCGGCGCCGGCACACCGGGTTCTAGTCCCGGTCGGGGCGCCGGATTCTGTCCCGGTTGCCCCTCTTCCAGGCCAGCTCTCTGCTATGGCCAGGGAGTACAGTGGAGGATGGCCCAGGTGCTTGGGCCCTGCACCCCATGGGAGACCAGGAAAAGCACCTGGATCCTGGCTCCTGCCATCGGATCAGCGCGGTGCGCCGGCTGCAGCGGCGGCCATTGGAGGGTGAACCAACGGCAAAGGAAGACCTTTCTCTCTCTGTCTCTCTCTCACTGTCCACTCTGCCTGTCAAAAATAAAAAAAAATAAAAAAATAAAAAAAAAAAAAAAAAGAGATTTTCAGATGAATCCACTGGGTAGACTTGTTTTTTGATGAAAATATTGGTAGAATTGAATCATTCAATAATTTAGCACCTGATAAATGATAGAGAAATTCAGTATAGCTGAATCTTTGCTATCTGCATGGCTTATATTTAAATACGGTTTAATTCACTACAGAATCAACTCTGCCATTAAATATATCATTACATCCTGTGAATGATCATTCCAAATGAATACCTATTATGTTATCCAATGGCATATAATTATCAGTAGATAATTTATTTTATAATTTGGAAACCATGGAATCCATTTATCACTCTAAATTTATATGATCTTTCTTATCAGATAATAAGAAATGTATAATCCATCTTGGTCCTTTTTTCTTTTCAAGTTGTTTAGGTTAGAAGCTTTTCTGCAGTCTGTGTCAGAAGGAGCAAGAGGCCACAGTGCAGAGAATTACCCTGTTTCATCTCTCATTTTGTCAATAAAAAATAATTTTTCACAAAAAAAATCTGACATAAATTTCCTTTTCTGAAGATGTTCTCCCTCCTCTCTCCCACATCAGAACAATTCCTATCACCACAGACAAAAACTTGGCACCAAGATGAACCTATGCAAACAAACCTTACTAAAATACAAACTTATCTTTCATTACTATCTCCCAATTTTTATCTTTCCATAATTTATCACTGGTAGAGGCCCAAACCCTTTTTCTTTGTTTTATCACTTCTCCACAATTTACCACCCTTTGTTAAAATGGTATATAAGCCCCTGAGTCTAATTGCTTGTTTGGGTCTTTTCTTCTCTGTGAAGTCCTCCATGCACATAAAAATTAAAATATTAACACCAAACAGAATTGCTATTCCTTTAATCTTGTTTATCTGTCTTTAACCAGTTAATCCAAATGCCCAAGCTGCTGACCATAACAGGTCAGAGGAAAAGTTTTCTCCTCCCCTACATCCATTATATATTCATGTACATGTAAATGTATAGTCTGTATAGTTATTGATAATACAAGTACATCAAATATTGATGAAACGTCAATTACTGATCCAATCTGCAAATGTTAAATATATATTAATGTTCATAGGATCAATCACATGAAATATTCTTGGAAACAGATTAGCAAAGGCTAAACTGATATTAAAAATTCTGAGAGAAAAAATTCCATTCTGTCTTACTGAAAACAACTGAATCAAACATGATTATTCAAATAGGGTATAACTTTTTTTTTCAATAAAGCAACTCATAATAGGTAATACTAAGCCTATCTCAACTGAAGGAAAATAAAAAATGCAATGCAGTTAGGGTGTGCCAATCTTCAGTTATATAAAATCTCAAATATTTCAAAATTCATAAAGTTCAATAATGATTGGCTATGACAGCAGAGTTCTACATTTCTGTTCATATTCAATTGTGAGTGTATGACTGCAGGAAGATCTTTTTCATGCTATTTCTCCATGATCCGTGATATTCAGAGTAGTGCATGCAATATTAATGTTCTCAGTTTTGTGAGTACACAGCATACACCACTTCCCCGCTAAAAGAAAAGCTCCTCAATTCCTAATCATTTCAATAGCTCTAATGTAATATTTCCTACATTGGAAATCATGGCACTTTATTTATGGAAATCAGTTTGGCCAAGTGAGCTCTGTGGAGTGCAGCCTGCACAGACGTCAGTTCAAAGGATCAGATGTCAAAGTGCTCCCTCTAATGTCCCTTAATCATCACTCCGATTAGTGCTTGAATAGGACTGTGATTAAAAATGCTGCTGCCATTGTCTACCTATTCAGGCTTCTAGCATTCTACGTGGGTTCCACCATTAGTGTTTGAATAGGGGAGCGATTAGAAAGACAGCTGCCATTGTATGCCCATTCAGGGAAAACAGCAAAACTCGCATATTTATTTGCTATGAGTACCAAATAAATGTTTTGCAAAGGTAAAATATACCATTAGGCTCTAAAGACAATTTAACTGATTTCTTTTGTTCAGAGCACTCTATTTTCCCATATGCAAAAATATTTCTTATTTGCAAATACAGTAATATGCTTCATTAATATCTTTTAAAATATACATATTCTGTTTTATAGACAATCTTAACACACATCTGCTTTATTATATAGTGCTTATTGACCTACAATACATCACACAATTCCAGTTTAATATTTATGATTATGCAAATTATTTCTGTGTAAACAAATCAAATCAATTTGATTCCAGATCTTTTGGATCCCTTTCTCAATATTCTTGTACTAGTATGTAGTCTATATGAACAACGTTGCTCACCAAAGACATCTCCTTGTCAGACAATGAAAGTAAATACTTCATTCTCAGATCATTCTAAGAGGAGGAGCACTTCAGACCCCTACAGGAGCTCACAGGAGACAGTTTCAGCCAGAGTGGGGCTCCTAAGGGCAGTGCAGAGCTCTAGCCTACCTTGATAAAGGACCAGAACCAGGCCTTCAAGGGAATATTTTCTGGAGAAGAAGGAAGTATACCAAAGAAACATAAAAGGATTTCACTCATCCCAACTTCATGTACCTGAGGGGCAGAGCTCAAAAACCAAGTGGTGAGCTCTTTCTATCCCTCTCTCTCCAGATCATTCTGAGTGTGTGTGTGTTACAGAGACAGACAGGCAAACAACTGACCACCAGCAAATTTCTCTGCCATAGAGAGAAAGTCCCCATTTCCAGGAAAACCCTTAGTATCTTCCTATTCATTATCCCTCCATGTCCCTTCCACTTTCAGTTTTGCTGTTCTGCATCCACTGTAGTACCAGGAACAGACTTGGGAATGTCACTCCTATCGGTGCTGACAAGAAGAATCAATAACCAATAACAGACATAGAGGGTTCTGTGCATGCTGGGCACTGTTTCAAGTCCTGTAACCATCTTGACTCATTTAATATATCCAGTAGGAGCTTTATCATCCTCACTCACAGATGAGAAGACAGAAGTAGGATGAGATTAAGGAATTTATTCAAGATGACATAGCTAATAGCAAAATTAATAACAGTCTAAGCAGTTTATCTGTAGAGTCTGCACTCTTAACCAATCTCATCCTACCCTCAAAGAGAAGGATGGTACAAAAGTTTGCTTTGCTTTGCAAATGAAGTTAATTGAAATACACCTAACTTGGGAGAAAGTTTTTTCCAGTTCAATTTAAGCCCTGACTAGATAACTATACTTCATCCTAATTAACAATAAACTTCATTACAAAAAAGAGAAAAAGCACTTGCTTAATCATTATAAAAATTTCAAGCTAGAGAAGAGCAAAGTCAAAGCAACAGGGCTGATGGCTGACAATTACAAACGATTTTAATTTGTATGTCACATGAATGTGAAGAAAGTTGTGATCAGTCTGCAATAAATAATTAAAGCGAAGCATTCTTGTAGCAGCCTCAGGAAATCAAGAGTTAACACTTTTCTTCTTTTGAGTCAATTACCATTTTATTACACATTTCTGCCTGGAGAATAAATCTCTGACAATACTATTCTATATGTGGAGTGAAACACCAAGAAAACACACTTTCAAAGACAGAATCTAATATAAAATTCTAAATCATGGCATGTAGCAAAGAGAGTGTTTTATTTCCTTCTAATGAAATAACCAGACTCTAGAACTTTTCAATACGTATCAACATTTATCACTATCACTACTACCCAGCCTTATCTCTTGGCACTTTCCCTCATACTCTACAACTTCAGTCATGGACTACTGAAATGAACTGTCTCAGTACCTTAGGTTCAACAGACTCCTTCACCCCAGGTATTTCCTAAGTTGAAGGAGCAAACTGAATATACACTTCCTATTTTTAAGGCACTCCTCTTCCCTTCCTTCATTTTAAATTAATTTCTGCTAGGTGGCGTTGTGGTATAGCAGGTAAAGCCACCACCTGTGATTCTGTCTTAGTGTCCCAACTGTTCCACTTCCAATCCAGCTTCCTGCTTATGAGCCTTAGAAAAGTAGAAGATGACATAAGTGTTTGGGCCCCCGTCACCCACCTGGGAGACTTGGAATAAGCTCCTGGCTCTTGTTTTTGGCCTGGCCTAGCATTGGCTGTTGCGGCCATCAAGGGAGTGAATCGACAGATGGAAGATTGCTTTCTGTCTCTCCCCAACTCTTTCAAAAAAAATAATAAACCTTTTAAAAAATTATATTAAACTCTGCTTTGTCATGGAGGCCAAATTTGAACCATGAAAGAAGTCTTGCATTTCAGTTATCCCTCCCACAGAGTACATGGATAAAACTTGACTGTGAATCTGAGTTTAATGCCTACTGAAATGACTGTAAGTTGTCTGGTCAACAACTGTGTTAGGCCCTTTCCCATCACTAATCACAGTGGCAGGCACACAGGAGAGTGTCCATTAACAGTTGGTAATTAATTAGTCTGTAAATCCAGATTCAAGTAAACTATAAATATAGCTTATGCTAGGGTAGGCCTAAAATAAGGTGGATAATTTATCTGTAGTGATATGGAAATATTGAAAAATATGAGTTTTAAAGGATTCCTTGATGTGGAAAGCAACTTATTTCTAGTAATTAAATTAACACCCAAAAATATCCAGGAGATGCCTGTCAGAGTTCATACTTCTTACACAGACAATGGAAATCAACCAATGACTTCATCGCTTTTTCAAGGCATAACTGCTATTCTTAAATCTAGGTGGGGGGGCCGGCACCATGGCTCACTTGGATAATCCTCTGTCTGCGGTGTCAGCATCTAGTCCCGGTTGCTCCTCTTCCAAAGTCCAGCTCTCTGCTGTGGCCGGGAGGGTAGTGGAGGATGGCCCAAGTGCTTGGGCCCTGCACCTGCATGGGAGACCAGGAGGAGGAGCCTGACTCCTGGCTTCAGATCGGTGCAGCGCCGGTCGTGGTGGCCATTTGGGGAGTGAACCAACAGAAGAAAGGCCTTTCTGTCTCTCTCTCTCTTTCTACCTGTCAAATAAAAAAAATAATCTAGGTGGGGCAGCTGTTTGTGCAGTGGTTAAGAAGCCACTGGGATACCAGCATTGCATATTCAAGTGCCTGGATTCACGTCCTGCCTCTATTTCCAGTCTGGCAGCAGGTGACAGCGCAGGTGGTTAGATCCCTGCCACTGAAGTGGGAAACTTGAACACAGTTTTCCCTGGCCATTGTGGGCATTTGAGGAATGATATGCAGATGAGAGATCCCTCTGTTTCTAACTCTTTGCCTTCAAATAAATAGAAGCAATTTTTTAAAAATCAGGCTAGGAGGATATTAGTAGAAAAGATTTATTTTATTTATGGAACATTAAGCTTTTGACTATAATGCAAACTAAAAATACGTTATCTCATAAATAATAAAATACTAAGTTGAAAAAAAGTAACCAAAACAGCTAAACAGGAAAATATTTTGGAAGTTAATGTAACTAGTAAGAGATTTAGCTTTATGAACAACATCACAGCCTTGCAAGTCAACAAATGTTCCTAAGAATTTAAATACTACAAATCAGAATAATAGAGATTAAGTTATGTGAAAAGCTTTTCAGGACTGTTTGTCAAACTAGTATAATTTTAAAACTAGCATTTAAAACTGTATTTTAAGTTCTTTAAAAATTATTTACTTACTTTTTTAAGATTTGTTTTATTTATTTGAAAGGCAGAGTTACAGAGAGAGGTAGAGCCAGAGAGAGAGAGAGAGGTCTTCCATCAGCTGGTTCACTCCCCAAATGACCACAACGGCCAGAGCTAAGCTGACCCGAAGCCAGGAGCCAGGAACTTCTTCCAGGTCTCCCACACAGGTGCAGGGACCCAAGGACTTGAGCCATCCTCCAATGCTTTCCCAGGCCATAGCAGAGAGCTGGATTGGAAGCGGAGCAGACAGGACTCGAACTGGTGTCCATATGGAATGCCTGCGCTGTAGGCTGGGGCTTTAACCTGCTGTGCCACAGCGCTGGTCTGAAGATTTATTTTGTAAAAAATATTTTCAAGAGAAAATCAAAAGAAGATTTTATATGTGAGTAGAGTATGTCTAGAGTGAGCAGTACGTGTTCTACCACTTACCATATATGTGACATTGAGTAACTCACTTATCTCCAAGTTTCATATTACTCATTAATATAAGTAAAATAACAATAATTTATAAAATAACAATAATGCTCATCCACCAGAAGACAAGTTCCATAAAAGCAAAGATTGTCCGCAGATGTATTCTCAGCACCAAAATGAGATCTGACATATACACAGAACTAAATAATATTTCATTCAACCAGTGATTATTTCCTGAGCACTTACTACATGTGCTGAGAATACAACTGTGTACAAAGCAGGCTCTCTTAGACCTTACATTCTAATGGGGAGAGAAAGATTAAACAAGTGAAACATGTATGTTAAATAGCAATAGGTTCTATGAAAAAAAATAAAGCAGGAAATTGTGCACAAGGAGTAAATGCATGAAACAGTATCAATTAATTTTCATTATAAACAATTCAGCTCAGGGCCATCACCTTCACTGTCTCCATCATCATCATCATCACCAATATTTGAGATATTCTTACAGAGTAAGGCACTGTGTCACATTGCTGAATCTTGGCTGAGATGCAGGCTCTAAATCTTAGAACTTCAGTCAGTAAAATATATTTACTTCTCAGGAGAGAGATGAAAAGAATATGGGAGAAACTGAATTAGGAGACATGGAATCTAAATAAGCCTTTTTCATCAGAAGTTCAAAAATGCTTTGTTTACAGTAAGTATATCATAAATTCATAAGAAAGGAGAAATACAATTATTTTACAGAATATGAATATCTATGTCACCTATGGTTATATAATTTACTTTCAGGATGTGTATATATAAGGCTTTTCTAAAATCAATTTCCTACTCATATGTCTACCTATTTTGAATTAAAATAAATTGTGGAAAGGAAAATAGTGACATACTTGAGAACCATTAAAAATGCTGTGTTTCAGATTCTCTGAATTCCTTTTTATTCTGGAAATAGCAAGACAGAATTATCCTAAACTAAGTTGAGTTGTAATCTTGCAGTTACCATGACCACTGTCCATTACAGATATTCAAATGGGGCCAAATATGCTTCTTAGAATTCATGAAATGTAGTAAAAAAAAATTCCACAATGTAATACCAATTCATGGTTCCCTGTATAAATCAAACAAAAATAATAAACAAATATATTTTGTACTTTTAAATATCCTCTTTATTCTCTTAGTTATAATAGTGTTGACAACAGCATTTCCAGAGTCGAGATTGGCCCCAAGGTTTCTTATCTGAGTGACAAAGTGATCACTGATGCTACCAATACATAAGAAGCCAAGTGAGGTAAGAGTAGGTTTGAATAACTTAGTACTGGACATAGTTATATTGAGATATCAATAGTATGTCTGGATAGAATTATCTTACTAGCCATGTGATAAAGATAGGATATCCAATGTAAATATTGATTTAGCTGTCAGTAAGCACACAGGTGATCATTGAAACTACAGCAGTGGATGCAATGATTAAGATAGGCATACTTGAGATAGCTCCAAGTTCCTGCTTGGAAATCTATACCTAGACTTTAAAACTTCTTCCAAAAATGCCTTCCCATAAGCAACTTGTTACAATTTTAAAAAAACACTAGATATGTGTCAGAATTAACATCTACCCTAGCCTCAAAATTAAAGATCTACATATGTCTAAATAACTGTAAGACAAGGTTTTAGATCAGTATCCATGTTCCATTTAGTTTTACACTCTGACGGCAGGACCTCTAGGTATCACACTTCACAGTACATTTTCCCTTTTTAAAAGTTTTAAATTTGTATTTTCTTTTTCTAAAGATTTACTTATTTTGGGGGGTGGCATGGTGGCAGGTAAAAGCCACTGCCTACAATGCTGGCATCCCATAAGGGTGCCAGTTTCAGTCCCAGTTGCTCTACTTCCTATTTAGCAACCTGCTAATATACCTGGGAAGTCAGAAGAAGATGGCCTAATTGTTTCGGCCTGCTACTCACCTGAGAGACCCGGATGAAGCTCCTGGTTCCTGGCTTCAGCCTAGCCCAGCCCTGGCCATTGTAGCCATCTAAGGACTGAACCAGCCAATGGAAGATCTATTTGTCTTTCCCTCTTTATCTGTTAACTCTGACTTTCAAATAAATAAATAATTGTTTAAAGAAGAAAAACAAAAGAAAGAAATCACTCAAAAAAAAAAAAAACTTATTTTGACAGAGTTATAGACAGCGAGGGAAAAATTCACTGGTTCATTCCCCAGATGGCTGCAACTGCCAGGACTGGGTAAGACTGAAACCAGGAGCTTCATCCCAGTCTCTCACGTAAGGGACAGGGGCTCAAACACCTGGGTCATCTTCTACAGCTTTCTCAGGCCATTAGCAGGGAACTGGATTGGAAATGGAGCACACAGGATGTGAACCGGCACCCATATGGGATGCTGGCATCTCAGGCTGCAGTTTAACCCACTGTGTCACAATGCTGGCCCCTTGCATTTTCTTTAACATGTTCGTTTCTCCAATTAATGACTATCATAATACACAAAATTAATTTTTAAAAATACTGAATTTATACAGTTAGAACTTGTAAAATTTATTAGAAACAAGGAAAATATTATTCATTAACAATGTCTTAAATATATTTATTTGAAAGAAACCTTTCACTTTCCTAACTTATTACAATTTTCTCTCAACCATCAGAATATGCAAACAATTTTTAAAATATAAGTGGTGGGGCTGGCGCCATGGCTCACTTGGTTAATCCTCCACCTGCGGCGCCAGCATCCCATATGGGCCTCAGGTTCTAGTCCAAGTTGCTCCTCTTCTGGTCCAGCTCTCTGCTGTGGCCCGGGAGGGCAGTAGAGGATGGCCCAATTGCTTGGGCCCCTGCACCCGCATGGGAGACCAGGAAGAGGCACCTGCCTCCTGGCTTCAGATTGGCACAGAGCAGGCCGTAGCGGCCATTTGGGGAGTGAACCAATGGAAGGAAGACCTTTCTGTCTCTCTCTCTGTCTATAACTCTACCTGTTAAATAAAATTATATATATATTATATATATTATATATATATATTATATATATATGGTAATACCATATCACATCAATGGTTCCAAAACATTCACTAATACACAACATGTGATTGGGTTACTGGGAAGCTAATACAGTGACCAAGAAGTCCATGTAGTTAGCCAGCCTGTAGTTCTGCAGTCACCTGTGCCCCTATTGCAGTTTGGTCATTGCTAGCCATATGTAAACATCAAGGGGCCATTCCTAGATCCTGAGGCTGCCTAGCACCTCCAGTACAGTGAAGCCTTATCGTTGGCATCTATTTTCAGGGTAATGGGATGTGGCATCAATGGCACAAAATTTAAGCTGGTATTCACAGAGATGTGCAAGTACCATCCAGGTTTCCCAACATGGGGTTCCTATGGCCTTGCCTTGTCTCACCTCCTTTCTATAATATCTCTTAACCCAAAAGGACACCCACCCTGCTGTCTCCTCCAGTTCCACCTGCCCTCACCTGAAAATCCGCTGATGAACAAAAGGAGATAATCATCAATTTTGCTAAATTCAATGCCAAACCAGACTGTAAGATGGGTAATGGTAGATTTTGCTAGAATCTGGTCCCCATTCTTCCCAGAAACTTGCACCCAGGGGCCAGCGTTGTGGCATGGTAGATAAGGGCACCACCTGTGACATGGGCATCCCATAAGGTGTCGTTCCTGTCCTGGCTGCTCCACTTTCAATCCAGTTACCTGCTAATGGCCTGGAACAAGCAGTGGAAGATGATCAAAGTGTCTGAGTCCCTGCCACTCATGTGGGAAATTTGGAAGAAGTTCCTGGCTCCTGGCTTTGGCCTGGCTCAGTCCTGGCTGCTGTAGACATCCGAGGCTCAGTCCTGGCTGCTGTAGACATCCGAGGCTCAGTCCTGGCTGCTGTAGACATCTGAGGAGAGACGCAAGATCTCTCTGTCTATCCCTCTCTCCGTGGAACTCTTACTTTCAAATAAATAATCTTCCAAAAAAAAAAAAAGAAATTTACACCCAGACAGCAAAGCCCCTGGATTTTCATTTCTTAAATGCAAAGCTCTAACTGCAGATCACAAAAAAAAAAAAAAAAAAAAAAAAAAAAAAAAAAAAAACCAAAGAGTGTTTCTACCAGACTTAGGATTTCAGCTTTTAGTCCCATTTTCAGGAAACCAAAATGACCTGTTAATTGACACTGGACCTAAGAATATGTAATGAGTAAAAAGTCATTTTTTTCTCCACTTCCATCCTTCCCACACAGACTACATAAATATTTTAAGGGTGGAGAGATAAAGTGAGGACTAAAAGGGAAAGAAAGGGCCCAGAGATACTTGTATGTTCTGGAGAAAGAGGACCAGTGCCCACCTCTTTGTCATATGCACAAGGGGTTAGCAAGTACCAGCCGGGTGTGTGGAAATCACAGGGTGGAGAATCTGTGACTCCCTCACTAGATCAAGCTGGGTGATGAAGTTTCTTGAGCTTCACTGTGAGTGGAACAGCTGTTGATTATCACATGTACAAGAGTGGCTTCAGCATAGCAGAGAACTGGGCACAGAACAGGGTCTCATGAGTGGGAATGAAGGAAGATCCAAAACACGCACGACAGTTCTTAGGACAAAGACGACATGAAGCAGCAGCCAGCTTCACCTCTCCTACCACACTTGCAACAGCCCCTCTGTGGAGATCAGCCCAGAGAAGTAAGAGCAGGGAGGACAAACAGGGGGAAAAAAGAATCATAGAAGGGAAAGAAATTAAAGTTTCCACACTCAGAGATTACACAAAACAAAAATGAAGTTCAATTAGTAGAAAACAAAAGATTTCAAATTACATGCCCACCTGAGCCTCCAGTTGTATAACAACATTGCATTTCTCACCCACTGAAGAAGGTATTAAGTTTAAAAGAATCTTGCTTTCAGTTTTGTTTTTATTTCACAAACTCTAGCATTTTGTCTATTTTTGGAAGTAAGTTATTGTCAGCAATCAAGAAAGCAAGCTCAAACTTGAGAAATTGCTTTAAAATATAGTTTAGGGAGAGGCAAGGGTAAAACAGGCATTGTTTTCATACTGTGAATCTGGTCAAAAGTTCATGCAATTTTGGAACTTAAATCTAGAAATTCATACTGTGAACTGGAGACACCAACAATGGGATTTGCACTCTATAACAAAGTTAACAAAGTCAAGTAGTTGGCCATCCACACAAAAATGAACAAGTCTGAGTGGTAAGTTCATTAACTAGCTGGATTTCATCCCTTAAGAGTTATGCAAACTTGAGAAGGACAGATAACAAACACAAAGCAAATCTCAAGAATCATTTCCAAAAACATAAAAAGTAACTACGTAACCACACTGGGAATACAAACAAATCACATGTTAGCAAGAAAACAAACTGCCCTTTCCTCCCCTGTAGAAACTCTGCCACTGTGCCCTAGTGCCTCTCATCAGGTTCCTTAGCTAAATTCTCATCTCCACCTGCCCTCTCCATCCTAGGTTCAGTGTCGTGCTGAGCTGTATTACAGCCCAAGGAGAGAAAGAAAGTATGCCCTTACATACACATTTTTATTATTATTTATCTTGTTTTCTGAGTCTTCCAGTAACACGTTACATTTTATTCCTGGGAAGACCCTAATGGCAGCCCTAATTCCAACAGTTGAACCTGTACCCTCTCCCCACTCCACACACTCTTGCAGGGCAACTCTACCCTATCACATACATAGATCCTGATGACTAAAAATTATTCATCTCCATCCTGGATCCTTTACTGAGCTACAACTTTGAAAACTAAGTAGGTTGACCACTGCAAATAAAGCTGTTTTGAACACAGAAGTGCAGGTATCTTTTTCAAAGGCCAATTTTGTGTGAATACATACCCACAAGTGGAGTGGGAGAGCTGGGTCTTACTGTACACCCATGTCAGTACTTTGAGAAACTGCCATACTGTGGAGTGGCTATACTAGTCTGTATTCCCACCAGCAGTACATAAGCGTTCCCTTTTCTCCACATCCTCATCAGCATTTGTTATTATTGTATTTTTAATAACATCTACTCTAAGTGGGGTGACATAATTCCTCAGAGTGGTTTTGTTTGCATTTCCTTGATGGCTAGTGATATTGAGCATTTTAAAATGCATTTGTTGGGGCCACGCTGTGGGTAAAGCCGCCACCTGCAGTGCCGGCACCCCATATGGGCACTGGTTCAAGTTCTGGCTGATCCACTTCCAATCCAGCTCTCCGCTATGGCCTGGGAAAGCAGTAGAAGATGGCCCAAGTCCTTGGGCCCCTGTACCCATGTGGGAAGACCCGGAGGAAGATTCTGGTTCCTGGCTTCAGACTGGCTCAGCTCCAGCCATTGCGGCCAATTGTGGAGTGAACTAGCAGATAGAAGACCTGTCTCTCCCTCTCTCTGCCTCTCCTATCTCTGTGTAAGTCTGATTTTCAAATAAATAAATAAATCTTTAAGAAATGCATTTATTGGCTGTTTCTAGTTCTTCTTTTGAGAGATGTCTATTCAGATCTTTTGCCCATTTCTTACCTGGATTTTGTTGTTGTTTTTGCTGGGGTCTTTATTCTTTTAGTTATTTATACAGTCTGGATGTTAATCCTTTGTCAGATAAATAGATCGTAAATATTTTCTCCCAATTTACCTCATAGGATAGCTCTGGGCTTAAAAATGAAATAAGATTATAAATAACAAAATTCTCAGATACGTTATGGTTTATACTGTTCTTTTTCACTTTGAGTGCCCATTAGTGGTCACGTATTAAGAACAAAGTTGCTAAAATTCTTAAAACATGCCTAATAATTGGCTGTTTTTAACTGACTGCTTTTTTTTTTTTTTAATTTTCACCCAGGATAAGTTTCTGATTTGTAACATTCTCTTGTCAAACTGTTCATGGAAAATATTTATGTAATCAGGACAATTCAACATTTTCAAAAAATGACAAAAATAAACAGCAGTTATGGAACACCTGCTTAAAAGAACCTGGAAATAACTGCTTCGTGCTTCATTAACCAGTATAAACACATTTGCCAGTTTAAATCCCCTACTGAATCCAATTCCAATTAGTACTAGAAAGGTATTCAATTGCCAAGTAAAAGAATTCCTGGGGAAAAACTTCAGAATTGCCATTCTTATGGCACTTTTACAGGTCAATGAGAGGCCTATTTTCTATCACACCTATAACTTATCTACTGAAATCAAATTTATACCTATTTTAATAAACCATTTTAGACTACTTATTTCAGATTTTATTAGTTTCTGAGAACAATTCAATAAAGTGTCTGAACCATGAAAACTTCCAAGCAGAAAAGAAGTGGAAAGCAGGAAGGCAGGCAGGGAAGAGGGTACTTAACACCTCAAAAAAAAATCTTCTCTGGTACTTGAACCAAAGGAAACAGAAGTCAGAGATTATCTCAATCTAATGACAACAGGACAATGCAAAACAGGCCAAAGCAAAACAAAAGTAAGTCAATGAAAACTTGACAATTGGTGGTCAGGGCATTGGCAGAAAATGCAATTCTTGGGCTATCTTCAGAAATGATATAAGACTATGGGTCACAAATGTGACAACTATTAGTATCTGCATTCAGGCAGAGAGCTGGGTGTTTGTGACTCCTTGAATGAGTGCTCTTCAGGCAGAACCAGTCTGTGATGAGTGAAGTGGGAAGAAAGGAAGGGAAGACTGAGCGACAAGGCAGTCAACTTACGTCCTGGAACACAACAGCACAGGGAGGTGGCCCCAGCTTCAGGCAATCCAAGGGGCTGCTTTTGACATATTTTCCTGTCTTTAGTTCTCAGAAGTTTATTCATTATGGACCTTGCTATGAGTATCTTCAAATTTCACTCGAGTTTCAGAATCTGTAGATTTACGTCTCTTGTCAAGGCTGGGAGGTTTTCAGCCCTTATTTCCTTCTGAGTATTTGTTTTTCATCTTTGCCCTCCTCTCCTTTTCTGGGTGGCAGGAGATGTCCAGTGAGTGAGTAGATGTCACAGAGAGTAGGTAGGTGAGTTGGGCCAGTTTGGTTACTGGCAAGCAGCTACCTAGTAGAAATGAAAGTCCAGGCCCCCTGCTTAGCTTTCTGACATCACCCTAGTTGGCACATTGGGATATCTCATTATCTTATTTCAGCCTGGAAATACAGGCACCCTCTCACCTTAACTGGAGTGCAAGGGAAAGGGGTCACATTATTCTTATCACTATTACTATCATTATGGCAGTGTTTGGCTGGAGCAGGCACTTACTGTCTAAACATTTTTTGTCTTAACAAGGCTTCCCTTCCTTGGTTCTTTGGCTGCAGACAGCAGGCTTCAGTTGAGGTTTGTATGTGTGTGAGCTGGTTGGTGTTTGCATGTTTGTGGCTACTTTAGGTCTAACCCTGGGTTACGTAGAGAACAGAATCACCATAGAACTGCACTATTCTAAAGGCCCTACATCCCTAGCTAGTCTGCCTTCTCTCCATCTTTAGTCTTCTTATGTTTGTTTTACATTATGAAGCTTTTTAATTTGTACGAGTGATGATAAAATATTCTAATTCATAATTTTGTTAAAATTCACATATTTTGATGATACTGTCATTCATTCTTCATGCAAGCACAAAGCACAAAAAAGTTAATAAAAAGGAAAAGAAGACTGTTCTTTAACCATATTTGCAACTCTAACTCCATATTTTCCATTTGTGAATGAGCCTCACTGCTCTGGTCAATACACGTGTGTCATATAGTTCAAAAGGAAACATATCCAAAGCAATACTTCTAATATTATAAATTGAGATTATATCAGCTGGCGCTGTGGCTCACTTGGCTAATCCTCCACCTGCGGTGCCGGCACCCTGGGTTCTAGTCCCAGTTGGGGCACAGGGTACTAGTCCTGGTTGCTCCTCTTCCAGTCCAGCTCTCTGTTGTGGCCCAGGAGGGCAGTGGAGGATGGCCTAAGTGCTTGGGTCCCTGCACCAGCATGGGAGACCAGGAGGAAGCACCCAGCTCCTGGCTTCGGATCAGCACAGCGCCAGCCAAGGTGGCCATTAGGGGAGTGAACCAACGGAAGGAAGACTTCTCTCTCTCTCTCACTGTCTATAACTCTCTCTCTGTCTCTCTCACTGTCTAACTCTGCCTGTCAATAAACAAAAATTAAAAAAAAATTGAGATTATTTTAAACTTAATATCAATGTTTTCTTTGTTTTCATTTTATTTAAAAGGCAGATGGAGAGAGAGAGAGACCATCTATCTAGTTGTTCACTTCCCAAATGCCATAACAACCAGGACTTGGGTCCCTTCTACCCAAATAGGAGACTAGCAATGTGGAACTCCCTGGTCTCCCACATGGGAATCAGGGATCCAACTGTCCATCAACTGATGACTGGATGAAGAAAATGTGGCATACCTACATGATGGAATATTACTCAGACATAAAAAGGAATGAAATCTTGAAAGTTACAAAAAGTGGATGCAACTGTAGGTCATTATACTATGTGAATTAAGTCCGACACAGAAAGACAAACATCACAGTTTCTCTTATTTGCAGAAGTTAATATATAGGCAGAGTATAAAAACTGGGTGGAATTCACATCATTTTGTATTTGGTGATAAATACTGCAGACACTACTCTTGTTTATGTGATCCCTTTGGTTCTTAGTCCTATCATTATGATCAATTGTGAACAGAAATTGATCACTGGGACTAGTGATATGGCATTGGTACATACCACCTTGATGGGATTGAATTGGAATCCCCTGGTATGTTTCTAACTCTTCCCTTAATAACAAATAATGAAAGGCCTTTATTTAGTTTAGGTTTGGGTTATGTTGTATCAAAATAATTTCAAGTACTTTCTGTTGTCTTTAAGAGCTTTGATTGTTTAGAAAACACTGAGTCATCTGTTTATAAGATCTAAGGGTTTTTTTCCTTCAACCATGTAATTTTCTGTATTGTCTTTAAAGGTTTTTGGCACTTCGGTTAAATAGATAACTACTGTCTCACAGCGAAATTTTTTTTAAAAAGTAACAAAACAACCAACCATGAGAAAAATTATAAAAGAGTAAATTGAGACACACATATACAACAAACACCATGGGATGTCACAGGAGAATGTGCCACCTATACACTAAGGAGAGAGGTCTCAAAGGAAATCAGTCTTGGGGACGGTGTTGTGGTATGACAGGTTAAGCTGCGACGTGCAATGCCAGAATATCATATGGGCACCAGCTGGAGTCCCAGCTGCTCTACTTCCAATCTAGCTCCCTGCTAATGCACTTGGGAATGCAGTGGAAGATGGCCCAAGTGCTTGGGCCCCTGCACACTTACGGGAGACGTGGATAAAGCTCCTGACTTCAGATCAGTCCAACCCAAGTCATTGCACCTATTTGTGGAGTGAACCAGTGAATGGAAAATCTATCTTTCCCTCCTTGTAACTGTCTTTCAAATAAAACAAATCTTTAAAAAACAACAACAACAAAGAAATCAACCTCGCTCACATATTGATCTCACAATCCTACCACCCATAATTATGAAAAAATAAATTTCTGTTGCTTAAGCCACCCTGACTGTATTAATACAAGTATTAATGAAAAATGCCATAGATACTGTCAGATTGCTTTTCTAAAACTATGCCAATGCATATTTGATGGAGAAAAGCAATGTCACAGCACCTTTTCCAATTACAAAAGATGATAAAATAAGAAACTTAACTTATAAGATCATATTATGGGATAAAAATGCTAATTTCTATAACATAATAACAAGCATAATAGAGAAAGACTCAATTTCTAAATAAAATCCTGACCTTAACAATAATTTACCACCTTTAAATGCAAGAAGTCATCTAACTTCTCTGGATTATAGTTCTCGCATATTTAAATGAGAGATCCAGACTTGACAGTCTTTAAAAGCTAAGTCTGAAAATCACACAGTACTTTTTACAAGGCCCTTCAATCGTTCATAAACACAGGCTCATGACTTATTGTCAGCTGTTCCCCTGATGGAATTCGGACCTCACTAGTGTCCTCACAAAGTTATCTAATAGGAGTATCCTGGTGGAAAGCAATGCTCTCAGAAATAGAGCCAGCAAAACTGAACTCCAGTTCCACACCTGCTGCTAAGTGACTGATCTTCCCAAGTCAAATTGTTTCTATTTCTGTTTCTTTTTTCACTCAAAAAAAAAAAAAACTTGCTGGGTGGTCAGTGATTTCAGGAAATTAAAAATTACATAAACATGAACACATATCATCAACTGCCAAGCTCGTAATGTAGAAAGGAATAAAGAATTATAAAAAGTAAACTAAAATCATACATAGTATTATAAGACAGTACATGCAAAGCACCAACACAGCTAAGCTCAACTCAGGAAACATCAGTAGCTGCCTCATTATTTTTGGGAAATTCAGTAAAAAGGGTTTTCCTTCCAAAATTTAGATACCCCTAAGACTGTATCCAAATACTGCCTTTGAAGTTATACTTGTATCTCATTTATGGTATCACCATCCCAGTTCAAATTGTCTAAGAGGGCCAAAGAAGATTCTAGCAATCTGTAATCTCAGAGAAGCACTCTTTTTGCTCCTGCATTGCAGTTAGGAAAGTTAAGGTATTCAGACTGAACATCTAATATTCATCTGCTCAACAAAAAAGTATTTTCAAATAGTTTGCACATACATGTGTATGTACAAGCTTCTTCATAACCCTGTACAGGTAATGTGGAAACTCTTCCATATAACTGTGCTACTGTACAAAACAATTTTAAGAATGGTAAAGAGGTTACGAAAGGTTAAAACCTTGACACTGAAGTCATTTATGTGATTTTAAGTGCTTTAGAAGATGTTTTAGAAATAGTAAAAATACATATTTTTAAGATTCAAGTATAAAATAGCTAGGATAAAAAAACTGCAGCTGTATTTTACTCAAATTTAATGGTATTTCTAAGTGTACATAAAATCTTATCTTAAAATGTGTGGAATGAGATCATTTTCACCATGAAGCCACGTGTCTGTGGTACTTACAAAGCAATTCTTATCAGGGTTTCTCTTCCAATGTTTCTTGTCTAACTTCTTGGCCGAAGTCGAACGCAGGGTAGCATGAGTTTGGATTCGAGGATTTAAGGCCAGAATGCTCTGAAGACAGGATAAACAATGAATAAACATATGTATGCTGGCATTATGAAAAATTAAAAATTTTAAGGAGGACCCCCCCACACACACACACACAATATCCTAAAGAAACACTTAAAGTCTTACTCTATGTAAGAGAGGACTATATATTATTTAAAATAATTAGAGAGGCTGGCACTGTGGAGTTAGTTATAGGCTAAGCTTCCACCTGTGGTGAGGATATCCCATATGAGCACTGGTTCATGTCCTGGCTGTTCCTCTTCTGATCCAACTCTCTGCTGTGGCCTGGGAAAGCAATGGAAGATGGTCCAAGTGCTTGAGCCCCTGCACCCATGTAGGGTAATCGGAGGAAACTCCTAGCTCCTGGCTTTGGCCATTTGGGGAGTGCACCAGCAGATGGAAGACCTTTCTGTCTCTCCTTTCTCTGTAACTCTAATGCTCAATAAAATCTTTTTAAAAAAATTAGAAAAGTTACCAAGATGACATTTGAGAAAACTAATGGAATGAGCATTTGGTACAGCCCTTAAAATGTCACTTAGGATGCGCACATCCTACATGAGTTCCTGGGTTCAAGTACAGGCTCCACTTCTGATCCAGCTTCCTACTAATATGTATCTTGGGAAGCAACAATTGCTGGTGAAAGCAGTTGAGTCCTTGCCCCTGGTGTGTGAGATGCTGATTAAATCCCTGGTTCCTTGTTTTGGCCTGACACGGCCCTTTCTATTGATGCATTTGGGAGTGGACCAGTAAATGTAAGACTGGTATCTCTTTGTCTCTGTCTCTGTCTCTCTGCCTTTGAAATAAAAAGTGGAAGGAAGGGAGGGAGGGATGGAAACTAAGTGAGAAATCCTGTATTGGTTTTAATTAAAAAGGGAAAAACATACAGTTTAGTATGGAAAAATTATTATGGAAAAAATTTTAAGGAAAAAACAAACAAATAAGAAACCTTGATGGTATGAATTGACAAAATCTTAAAGTATATCCAAAAGGTAATATGGCTTCTCAAAGAGTCACCCTGGCTTATAGCAATAGACTTATGCTAGACAAAATATGAATAGAGTAATTTCTATTATATTTTCTAATTTGTCAGAAAAAAATTTTGACAAAGAAATTTCAAGAAAAACACAAACTATACTTTCACCAGCTGAGAGGAACACGATGGCAAATTCTTCAGTTTTGTACAACTAACAGCTTTTTTCCAACATCCTTCCATAATGGTTACACGTAGGAAAACAGTACATGAAAACTGAAGAAAAATCTAGAGAAAAGATTTAGAAGAGATCTGAGATTTTTCAGCAGTTGAAGAGATTTCACATGGAAGACAGATTTGTTTTATATTACAAGAGAATGCAGAACCAAAATTGTAGAACTTAAAGGAGAAAGATTTAGGTTCCGCTAAGAAAGGGGCAGCTCACACTGCATTACAAATCATATCAGCCAAATGAAAATGATGCTCCTCTTCAAAGTCTCTCTCTTCCAGTCAGTGTTCCCTAATGGATACCTGCCTTTTGTTCTAGGTCCCTTAAACATCTCTGCCAGGACATACCAATCCAAACTGCTACCCTATAAAGTTTCTTCCATCCTAAATCATGAGTGGTTGGAGTTGAGCAATTATCTAATTCCTTTTCATCCTTAAGTATCTGATATACAGAACCAAGTAGACAGCATATGCTTCTGCCCGTGAAATAAGTGGTTCCAAACTGTGAGTTTGGTTTTTAATTACTACGGGTCATAAAAACCTTAATAAAACACTGATCTTTGGCTTCCTCTTACACAAAATGGCAAAATACCTGGATCAGAAGACTGTAGTAAAAAAATAAAAGTATATAATACAATGTTTTCTAAACTACTGACACTTGAAAAACTAGAATGAAAACAGAATTGAGAGGTTATGTATAACAGTAAATTTCCATTTTTTAATAAAGTGATCAGTAAGACTTTAACAGGGATCCTGAAAATTAGATTCCTAGTAGATAGGACCAACTCCAAGATCATCTTCCAAAAATAGCTTTATGTTTGGAATTTACCCAAGGGAAATGAAATCAGCATATGAAAGAGTTATCCGTACCCCTCATGTTTATTGCAGCTCAATTCACAATAGCTAAGGCATGGAATCAACCCAAACACCCGTCAACTGAAAACTGGATAATGAAATTATGGGATATGCACACCATGGAATACTACACAGTAGTAAAAAAAAAAAAAAAAAAACACAAAATCTGGTTATTTCCAACAAAATGCATGAATCTGGAAAACATCATACTCAGTGAAATAAGCCAATCCCAAAGGGACAAATACCATATGTTCTCCCTGATCTGCGATAATTAATAGAGCATCTAAAAAGCAATCTGTAGAAGTGAAATTGACACTTTGAGAAGCAATGACTTGAACAGCCCTTGAGTGTTGAAGAACAATTCTTTTTTTATACTATTTGTTGAACTCTTTACTTAAGATAATCATATGTGTATAAAGTAATACATATGTGTATAAAGTTAACTGAAAATAGATCTAAGTAAAAATATGAGCGGGAATAGGAGGGGGAGGAGGAAAAGGGGTGGGAGTGTGGGTGGGAGAGAGGGCAGAGCAGAAAGAATCACTATGTTGTAATTATGAAGTATATGAATTTTATAACTGTAAAGTTGTATAGTTCTGCTTACATTCCTATGGACTTACTTCTAAGGGTAAGTTTAAAAACTTGCCATGGGAACCCAAATCCCCTTAAGCTGGGTAGTTAAAACAGCATTTTTTTTTTTTTACAGATAGAGTCAGACAGCGAGCGAAAGGTCTTCCTTCCCTTGGTTCACCCCACAAATGGCCAATACAGCTGGTGCTACGCCAATCCAAAGCCAGGAGCCAGGTGTTTCCTCCTGGTCTCCCATGTAGATGCAGGGGCCCAAGCACTTGGGCCATCCTCCACTGCCCTCCCGGGCCACAGCAGAGAGCTGGACTGGAAAAGGAGCAATCAGGACTAGAACCTGGTGCCCATATGGGATGCTGGTGCCACAGGTGGAGGATTAACCAAGTGAGCCACGGCACTGGGCCTAAAACAGCATTTTAAAAGTTAAAGTGATCATATGGATAGGATTAATTGTTAAAGTGATCATACACATAGGATTAAGTGTTTGGTGGCAATAATAGATAGAATTCAAAAGGAGTGAATGCTCCAAAATGGGAATCAGTCCATACAGAAGACTCACAGAATGACAATCATTTTTAAGTATCACTCTGACCTCAGAATCAGTCCCTAAGGCATTCTGGTCTGGCTGAAAAGCCCAGGAGAACATTTCAGGCATGGGAAGCCAAGACACTGTGGCAACAAAATGCCCTACATGAAGGATCTCTGTGAGTGAGATCCTACTGGAAAGAAGTGGTCATCAAAGAAGTATGCACATTTCTCTGAAGGGAAAAGAGAACTTCCACTTTGCTTATGGCCTTGACAAAATATTGAAGGAGTTTGTGGATTCAAAAGGCTTCCATAGCCTAGGCAGCTCACATCAAAAGCCTTTGGTGATCACTGACATGTTAACTGTTAAATCAACAACCAGAGTCATTGTGCACTAATTTCCCATGCAGGCCCTCTGTCCCTAAAGAGTTGTATTATGAGAGTTAACAATAAAACTTGTTCTCAAAGATTTATTTCATTTTAGTGTATTAAGTGGAGGATATTCCTATGTCTCATAATTTTTGTTATGCCAAGCTGTCCAACTCCATTGCTTGTTTTCTTATGTGCTACTTTAATTAATGATAAAACTTGTTCTCAAATATAATTAACAGATCATGTTCATCTGTTTCACATATAAAAATGAATTATTACTGATATCAACAAAGAAATATAAAAAATACCAAAATAAATGAATATATCAATGAAATTATTATATTACTAGACTAAAAATGTTTTCCACTATGTATTTTTGCTGTAACTCCACAATAAATTTACCTAATCATGTAGTAGGTAATATCCTTGCTTATTTTATAATAATATTTACTAAATGAGAATATGAAAGTTTTGAAAATCATATAAACTGCTGTATTATAAAAATATTAGGTGAATTATAACAGGTGACTAAGATAAATTTGATACTTCATATTCTTAGATAGTAAGAGGTACTTCATTCTGTGTTTAATTGATAATACACTATTCCAAGTTTTTAAACTTTAAAAGTGTTTTCACATGAATTATTAACTTACAAATAGCTACTTTTTGTCATTATTTTGAATTTGCGCATAAATTGAGAGTGGTTGAGTAAGCTGTTTTCAATGTCACTGTTAATATGCAGAAGGAAAGGGCCATAATTATTGAGTACTGGGTAAAGCCACTGCCTGTAACACCTGCATCTCATAGTAACACCAGTTCTTGTCCCTGCTGCTCCACTTACAGTCCAGCTCCGTGCAAGTTCAAACTATGAAGGGCATCAGAGGATGGCCCAAGGAGTTTGGATCCCTGCCACCTACATGGGTGACCTGGAGGAAGCTCCTGACTCCCAGACAGGCCTAGCCCTGACCATTGTGGCCATCTGGGGAGCAAACCAGCAAATGGAAGATCTCTGTCTTTGCTTCTCTTATAACTCTTCCAAGTAAGTAAATAAATCTTTTTTTAAAATATGCAGAAGGGACTGCATTAGAACTCAGTCAAATTCATCCAAAGATGGAGTCAATTATTTAAAGGTTATTTTTGGGGCTGGCACTGTAGCATAGTGGGTAAGGCTGCCATCTGCAGTACCGGCATGCCATGTGAGCACCGGTTCAAGTCCTGGCTGCTCCACTTCCTATCTAGCTCTCTGCTATGGCCTGGGAAAGCAGTAGAAGATGGTCCAAGTGCTTGGGCCCCTGCACCCATGTGGGAGACCCAGAAGAAGCTCCTGGCTTTGGATCGGTACAGCTCCGGCCGTTGCAGCCATCTGGGGAGTGAACCAGAAGATGGAAGACCTCTCTCTCTCTGCCTCTCCTTCTCTCTGTGTAACTCTGACTTTCAAGTGTCTAACTACATGAGGAAATATTAAATATTGAGTAACTCAACAATTAATGTCAAGTTCTGTGTTAAGAAAGCCTTTAACTACTGCTGACCAGCTCCAGGTAAAACAAACATAACGGAAAAATTAGTAAAGCGAACCTGCAGAACAAGTCTGTAAGAGATTATCAAATGAAGAAACATTAACTCAAGAAAATCTCCTAAAAGTTGTTAACATCGAGATTCGATGGCACTGGAAGTAGAATCCATCTCTGTATTGTCTCTGTCTCCTGGAGTGGGGGGCAATACTTCCATTTAAATAATGCATAGCACTAGGTAAAAGAAACCAGTCAACAGAATATTTGAACATGATAAATCAAAAGGAATGAATAGACACTACTCCTCCTTAAAAAATACAGATTACACATTTTTCTCAAGTTTATGAATTCTCTGACCACCTACCAGGTTAAAAAAAAAAAGAATCAATGAACTTAAAAGAATTATATAAAGTACTTTGTCAACAATGTAATGAATTAGACATGAGTAACAAAGAAATTTGGGAAATGTACAATATGGATAAATACTTAAATATTACACTAAGTGAAAGATGCCAGTTTCAAAGTACTATGTGTGTTGTATTATTCCATTTCTCTAAAATATTCAGAATAAGCAAATCTGTAGACCCAGAATGTAGATCAGTGATTGCCTAGGGATAAGCACCTGGCTCCTGCCATCGGATCAGCGCGGTGCGCCGGCCGCAGCGCGCCGGCCGTGGCGGCCATTGGAGGGTGAACCAACGGCAAAGGAAGACCTTTCTCTCTGTCTTTCTCTCTCACTGTCCACTCTGCCTGTCCAAAAAAAAAAAAAAAAAAAAGAGGAAAGTGGAGGGAAATAAGAAGCAAATTCTAAAGGGTACATGCTATCTTTTTGTAATGATGAAAACTGTGGTGATGGTGGCACAGTTCTGTACAGACAAGGAAAGGTCTTCAAATTCTACACCTCATATAGGTGAATTTTGTAATGGATGAATTAAAGCTGTTACAAAAAACATTCCACTAAATTCTACATTTAGTAGATTAAGTAATATACTATATTTTTTTTAAATATCAACAGTTCTTGCTTTATTGGCCCAATGTAAATATAAGATATTTTATTAATTCCTATATACGGTAGACACAATAATTCTTCACTCTTTCCAGTTAGATGGCTGTGTCTTCTGGATAATAAACACACAATGAAGCAATAGGTTTGCTATTCATAATGATGAAACACCAATATTAGAAAACAAAAGCTGATATTAAAAAATCCAAGTAATCTCATTTTATAGCAATATTTGAAAAATTATAAATATTTTTACTGTTCCGTTTGTGCTTGAATCATTACTAATTTCACATATTAATTCAGATTAATAAAAATCATTTTTTTTTCAAAGGTGGTTATACTGGCCAATATTTTAAGCAAACAAACTGGGTATCATGCAAGGAAGATGGCTGCATTTATTTTAGTATTTACTTCCACAGTACATATTATGATAAATGAGTATGTTTATCTATGTCAGCATAGTAATGTAACTTTTAAGAATAAACATTCTGAATGTAATTTATTGGCTGCTTATCAGAGCAACTTTTCTTTCACATAGCATAAGTAGAAAGTATAACATAACATGAAATATTGGGTTAACCTTTTGCAAAAAGGCAGTAAGCTGAATTCAATGGATCTTGGGTAAAAATAAATTGGATTGTGGAGAATGGTTACCAAGGATTTGACTTAATAATATCCCAAATGAAAAGTGGTAAAAAATAAAAACACAGGACATGAGTGGTTGAAAGTTGTTCAAAACAATCTGCAAAAGCAAGACTTTTTAAAACTAAAAGTCAATATCATCAATAAGCTAGCAGAATAATGCAAGAGAGTTCTAAATTGCATTCTTCCTAGGAAATGACCCAAGCTAAGTTTCAAAGGGTCAGAGTTTCCTCTCTGGATAAACTGAGCACATTAAGAGACCCATTAACCCTTTCAGATATAAGATATATTATATGTATAGAAGCACATACTTTACTCTTTTCAAATAATTGGCCTGCGGCTTTCCCAATCACTTTCAGCACCACAATAAAAATATACTGTTGATTCTACAGGCAGAAGAACAGAATTTGAAAAAATTTAACAGTATTTATTTGGTTTAAGAATTGACAGAATATGATCCAGAGCCAAATGCACATGAGATCAAATCAGAGTCATGTGTTGTTACTGCTTTGTGGGTTAACACTATTCTGGGTGGCAGCTGGAGAGCTGTAACACAAAAACTAGAATTGTATATTTGAAGAGTTCTTTCCCAGAGAACACAAAGAGCGGCCCATATCAACAACAGGCCTTCACTTCACAAATAAAGGCACTGAACTTGAGCTCTAACATACTGGAACTTGAGTATTTAAGAGTTTGAATTCAACTACAGTAAGCCAATTGATCAATATGTCCTCTTTCTAAAAATGTGTCTTTTTTATGTGACAATATTGGTTATCTAAACATAATGCACCATTAAGCAGCCTTTGCCTTTTAAATTTTAAATGATATACAAATGCTCCATATTTAATACTGGTTATAACATAATTCTGCAACATTAAAATGATATGCACATGTTGACATTTTTTAAGTTGAAGAGTTTTGTCTTATCCAAATTATGTCTAAATTTTACCTTTGATAGTTTATCCTGATTTCTCTACGATTCATCTCCTACCTTCCTTTGCATAAGGTTAAAAAAGAAAGAAAAAGGTGGAGCGGGAGAGAACATTTACAGTAAATTGGCCAGTTAGAATACCCACATCTCACAATGGAGGGCCTGGGTTCAACTCAGAGGTAACAGTGGCCACTCAAGTAGCTCAGTTCCTGCCACCCACATGGAGACCACAGTTGAGTTTCTAGACCCCATGTGTCCCACTAAATCCTCATTGTGTGGCAGGCATTTGGGAAGTGAGCCAAGAGATGGCAGCTCTCTGTCTCATCTCTTGCTCTATTAAGTAAATGGAAAATTTTAAATATTTAAAAAACAAAAGCAGTAAAAAGCATGCTTTTCTCATTTTTTTCATAGTTTGGCATATATACTTTGGTTTAAATACAACATTGTATTGTGTTATCATTTTTCCCTAAATATTCTTAGCTAACAGGAAAAAATACCTATCAATTAATCAAATACTTGTCACATTCTTTCTCATTTCTATCACTTGTCATGGTATAAAGTGAGTTGAAATGACACCTTAGGAACTTACAAAGCTGCCATTGCTTCTGGGATAAACTCAGAATGGATGTGACCAGTTTCTTGCTGGAAGGGAAACAGAAGAGGAGAAAATGCACCTCTATTCTGATTTCCAGGACTACACTTGGGATACAAACAACCTAAGAGTTTGAAGTCCTGGGAAACCTATGATTATCCATACTGGTCAAAAACTGTTCCATTTTCTTAACCATTTTCTCAAAGATTTATATATCTATTTGAAAGACACAGTTAAAAGAGAAACACCAGAGAGACACATCGAGAGAGAGAAAGAAAAAGAGAGAGAGAGGTCTTCCATCTGCTGATTCAGTCCCCAAATGGCAGCAATGGCCAGGGTTGAGCCAGGTGGAAGCCAAGAGCCTTGGAACTCCATCTGGGTCTCCCACATGGGTGGCAGGGGCCCAAGCATTTGGATCATCATCCACTGCTTGCCCAGGCACATTAGCAGGGAGCTGGATTGGAAGCAGAGCAGCTGGGTCTCAAACTGGTGCTCATAAGATGCCAGCATCACAGGCAGGGGCTTAACCCTCTGCACCGAAATGTTGTCTGCTTTTTTTTTTATTACACTAGCTCTAGACAAAGGCCTATTTTCCCTTTGTGTGCAATGACTAACTCATAAAAGTTAACAAACAATTGATGAAGGAAGGAATTTTGACAGGCCTAAATCTTACAGCTTTCATTTCTATCAAGTATTCACTGAACAATATGTGCAGTGTTTGATGTTAAATTTGGACTTAGATCATAGCTGTATTATTTTTTTCTGATCATTGAAACTCTCAATCTCTCTACTTCTTCAACTATAAAATCAAGATTAGTCAGAGTACTTATCAAATGTGACCATTTTGAGATTAAATAAGATAGAACACAAAACTGTCCATAATAATACTTGCAGTAAGTACTTAGTACATATTGTCTATTAGTGTGTGTCAGATCTAGGTTTTAGTAACCAATCAATGTGCATTCATGTTCTTACATCTTTAATTTTAAATATCAGATGGCAGTCATTTTTTAAAAACTACAACAATACAGAAAAAGATGAAGGGAACAGGTGAAAAGGTAATTATAAATAAGACTTTTTGAGAAACTGAGATGTATTTCAGGTGAATCCAAATCTTTGAGCTATGGTTCTCAGGACTTACCATTGCCCTAGGGCCTATAATTTCAAAAGAAAACTGTGTGAAGTTGTAATATGCTCTTCACAAATTAACATGACAGTGTGGAGGACAATGGCATTCAAACACAGACTTTAACATCCATTTCCTACATACAGCAATGTAGGTATCATTTAATAGCACACTTTACTATATATACCTTGTGAGTCATCAGGTCTAACTTGTTTGGGAAAATTTACATTATATTTACTTCCCAGAAAATAGAAGTCAGAAGAAAAATCATGAATTTATAAAACATCAAAAACTCATCAACTGATAATAAACACTTTCAGAATGCCAGTCATATCACCTGAGAAATTCATTTCTATCAGACAAAAAGTTAACACAAATAAAATAATTTATATACCTAAAAATATCACATCTATCACGTCCCTCTTCTACCCAACAATATAAGGTCTGCCACATGAACCTCAGGTCTTGGTTTTACAAGGCCCAGTATGAGACTCACCTTCACTTTTAAAACACACACCAACAGTCACCTAAATGCCCTCTAACAGGAAAAAAAAATGTGGAGGGGAGGTTTTTCATTGTCTTTCTGAAAAGGTTAAGAGCTCAAACAGGATAACATCTGATATGAAACTCACAAATGTTAATTCAAAACTGAGCATTCAACAGTGGTAACTGATTATGACAGACATGTTGTATTATTCTGATTAAGTCACTATAACAGAATATCATGTATTGGGTAATTTAAACAACAAAAACTTTCCTCTCAATTCTGGAGTCTAAGAAGTCCAAGGCCAAGGTGCCAGACATTTTGGCTCTTGGCAAGGACCCTTTTCCTGGCTTGCAGATGACCACAGCCTTGTTGTATCCTTAAATGGAAGAAAGAGACAAGCTTTCTACTGTCTCTTCCTATAAGGGCACAAGTTCCAACAAAAGGCCCCAGCCTCAGAACTAATTACCTCCCAATGGCTAATTACCTCCCAATGACTCCATTTCCAAATATCACATATTAGGGGTAAAGGCCTTAACATAGGAATCTTGAGGGGACATAAACAATCTATAACAGACATGGAAAGTATTCTACTACTTGTTAAAATATGTAAATACTGTTAATGTTACAACTTAAAAGATAGCTTTAAGATTTCAAGTGATATCATTTGGATTCTATACCATATCAAGAAGAAACTTCAGAATATCCAAAGGCAATATTATATGTCATTGCTTAAATCTAAAAAAAATAAAAGTTACCAAAGAATTGACATTAACCATTAACTATGTCTTCCTTTATTCTTTATATAATCTAAATAAAAATGTATCAGTAATACATACAGTAATATGCAAATATGTACTCTACATATTTTCATTACAGGAACTAAAAGTATCATGTGTAAATACAAGTTTATGTCAAAAATATATAAAAGATGAGAACTGGCACTATTGCCATTTTATTAAAAATTTTATTACTTTGTAAACTAGTTTTAATTGAATATGTTGCAAAGCATCTATGCATTATGTATTTAAATTAAAATAAATACTTAAAAAAGACATGACTAGGAAAATTCATATTAAAGCAGCATCTGTGATTGTAAGAGTTGAATTATATGTATTAACCAAAAGCAACTGAAGGCAAAATTTTGAATGGAAAGAAATGGTGGGGATTTTTAAAATTTTTTTAAAAAAATCACTCAGGGCAGGCATTTAGCCTAACAGTTAAGACACTCACCTCACATATCACAGTCCTTAGACTGGATTCCAGGCTCTGGCTCCAGACTCCTACTTCCTGCTAATGCATACCTTAAGAGGAGGGGGTGATGGCTCAAGTTACTGAGTTTCTGCCACTCATGTCTGAGACCTGTATTGCATTCCTGGCTTCCAGTTTTGGCCCTAACCAAAGTGCTTGGGGAGTAAACCAGTATGTGGCAGTGTGTGTTTCTTTCCTTCATCCCCTTCTCCAACTCCCTTTCTTCCTTCTTTCTCTCCCCATCAAATAAACAAAATAAACTTGAAAAAAAAAACAAAAAAATTCACCAGTTCACTAAGAAATGAAGAAAATCCATATAATAAACATTTTACCACAAAACTTACTTTACAGAAAATGTTTGGATGCTATGTAGAAGGGACCTTAGAGAGCCTTTTTCAATATAATGAAAACTATTAAGATTTACCTTTAATTTATTAGATTCTGTGTACAGGACACAATGATTTACAAAAGAGCCTGTTCATAAGACCAAGGGTCATTTTAATTTAAGAGAGGTTAAGTGTATAGCATCCTGCTAAAAATACACCACCAGCAGTTAACAAACAGGAAAGCTGGAACGTAAGGCTTAAGAAAGCAGAAAGGAGCAAGACCTGGGCTGAAATGATTGATCTTAGACTTTTTAAAAATTGGAAATATTAAATAAGTAGAAGGGTTTTGAATTTTACACAAAATTGCAATAAAACACAGACTAAATAGTTACCTTTCATCTATATGGTTACTGCCCAAAGGACACTCATATGGGCCAGCAAGTGATTTTAGAAGAATTAAAATGATCAACAATGACTTTTGATTTTTTTTTAATTAAGAGACTATGACAAGTATTCTTTTGAGAAGTATAGGAGTGAGGCACACAGAGCTGAGAAGTTGGGGAACAGGGAGTTTGGATGAACTGAGGAGTCAAGCTATTTAAAATCAAAATATGCAATATTTTAAAACATGTTATTATTATTCTGTAAGTGGCAGTGTAATTCTCATCTCTCCATGATATTTATGCAGTGTTCATACTCAGGCCTCACCCTCCTAACTAGAAATTCATTTCTTTTGCTTTGCCATATCTCACAACATTAAAATCTCTCTAATCTCTAGCTTTTCTTTTGTGACTTCTATTACTCCTTCCAAAGTCAAAGAGGGGTGCCTGGACCTCTCTTGTGGACCACCGGACTCTTTTTCCTTGGAAAAAGTCAATGTTTGCATTAATTACTGTACTTCTGAAGTCAAGGTTTGTACGCATATTTTTAAAAAAGATTTATTCACTTATTTGAAAGTCGGGGTGGGGGGGTGGAGTCTTTCATCTGCTGGTTCACTCACCAAATAGCCATAATGGCGGGAACTGCGCCAATCCAAAGCCAGGAGCCAGGAGCTTCCTCCAGTCTCCCACACAGTGCAGGGGCCCGAGCACTTGAGCCATCCTCCACTGCTTTCCCAGGCCATAGCAGAGAGCTGGATCAGAAGTGGAGCAGCCAGGACTTGAACCAGTGCCCATATGGGATGCCAGCACTTCAGGTGGAGGCTTTACTGGCTAAGCCACAGCACTGGACCCTGAATGAATATTTTAAACCCTAAGATATATGCCTTTACCTACAATCAGCCACTTCACTGAAGACCAAATAACCACTTATATTCCACTGTGATCTAAATTTCTTCACATCAAAAAACAACACACTGTCTTCTTACTCCAAAATTTTACTTTCTCTCAATTTCTGCCAAAAACATCACCAGTTCTGTAAATGGCACACTACTTCCCTTATGCTCAAATCCTCATGTCAGTCAGTCCGTATCAGTCATATCTGGTCTTTTATAATCTCTATTTCTCCAATCTTTTGCAGATCTTATAAAATTCCTGGATCATAAAAGAAAAGTCCTCTCCTAATTGGACTACTCATTTTAACTCACTGCTTTCTTTTACATGATACAGTTGCACACAGAAAGCTAAAACAGTTTCCTGTTATATACATAATAAAAACCATCATCTTGCAGTTCAATCTGGTCTGCTCTACCACTCCAATATATTCCTACTCTAGCCAATTTGTTGTTTATTAAACCTATCTACAAACCTTTCCCATACTTTTGCTTACATCATTCCTAATGTCTAGAATGCAACCAATTTAAATGAGAACCTTAAGTCCTGAGAATTACTTCCTCCAAAAATTAAGTTCCCAACCCTTGAATTTACATTGTTCCCATGAACTTCTAGAGAACCTCCTGCCATCATCATTTGACAAACAGGATGTGTGTGATACCTACTAATTATTAATATGTAAGTTCTTTCTCATCAACTGTTCAGTAAAATTTTCTAAAGCAAAGAGTTTTTTAAAAATCCTCTGTCCAAGCCGGCGCCGTGGCTCAATAGGCTAATCCTCCACCTTGCGGCGCCGGCACACCGGGTTCTAGTCCCGGTTGGGGCGCCGGATTCTGTCCCGGTTGCCCCTCTTCCAGGCCAGCTCTCTGCTATGGCCAGGGAGTGCAGTGGAGGATGGCCCAGGTGCTTGGGCCCTGCACCCCATGGGAGACCAGGAAAAGCACCTGGCTCCTGGCTCCTGCCAGGATCAGCGCGGTGCGCCGGCTGCAGCGGCGGCCATTGGAGGGTGAACCAACGGCAAAGGAAGACCTTTCTCTCTCTGTCTCTCTCTCTCACTGTCCACTCTGCCTGTCAAAAAAAAAAAAAAAAAAAAAAAAAAAAAAAATCCTCTGTCCGTTAATTCGCATAGTACAACACATGTAGGACAGAGGTCCTACAGTATTCAAACAGTACTTTATAATTTGTGGGTGCAGTCTGTTGAAATCTTTACTTAGTATATACTAGGTTGATGTTCTGTCTATAAAGAAAACTAAAAATGAATCTTAACGAAGAATGGGATGGGAGAGGGAGTAGGAGATGGGATGGTTTGTGGGTGACAGGGTGGTTATGGGGGAAAAAAACTGCTACAATCCAAAAGTTGTACTTTCGAAATTTATATTTAGTAAATAAAAGTTTTCTAAAAAAAAAAAATCCTCTGTCCTCGAGGCTGGCGTTGTGGCACAGCAGGTTAACCCACTGCCACCTGCAGTGCCAGCATCCCACATGGCATTGGTTCATGTCCTGGCTGCTCCACTTCCAATTCAGCTCCCTGTTAATGTGCCTGGGAAAGCAGCGGAAGATGGTCCAAGTGCTTGGGCCCTGCATCCATGTGGGAGACCCAGGAGAAGCTCCTAGCTCCTGGATTCAGCCTGGCCCAGCCCTGGCCATTGTAGCCATCTGGGGTGTGAACCAGAAGACAGAATACCTCTGTGTCTCTCCATTTCTCTAACTCTGCCTTTCAAATAAATAAAATCTTTAAAAAAAAAAATCCTTCTGTCCTCAAAACCAAGATTACTTCATTAACAAGTATTATAGCAAAAACAAACCAAAAAAAAAGGTTATCATGGAAAATCATCCATAGCAAAACAGTCTCAAAAACAGCAACAAGCTTTCAACAAATTTTCAGTGGAGAGTAGGAGGACTTTAACAGCAATAGAACACACAGAATTCTATTTTCTTCTAAGGGTTCCTTCTACTTGGGAGGGCCAAGGAAACACCATTCAGTCCCTGTCAGCAGTTACAAAGATTTTAAGCCATTTAATCATTAACTACTTCAAAATAGGAGGTCAGTGTTTTCCCTCACTTTCATTTGAAGGTTTAACCCACTTGCTGAAGCAGCAGCAAAACACTGAACTGCACAATGTGCTCTGGGGTAATAGGACTTAGGCAAGAAGTTCTGACAAGTAAACAAAGGAATCACTACTTGCCATTTGCTCTTAAAATGTTCAAGGGTCAAAACTTTGGATTTTATTATATAACAGACATCTCCAAGCCCATGAAACACACAGAGCCTACAACAAAATAAACCACAGGCTATTGGAGGGAGCAGACTCATACAATAAAATAAAGTGCCTTAAGTTTGTTCACAAACTACTGAGAACCAGAAGAGAAGTCTAGGAAACATTAGAGATGAAGACAATGTACTTTTAAAAACTATTGATCTTTTAATCTTTGCCAAAAAAAAAGAGAGAGAGAAACTTTTAAGAAATCTCCCACTGTGGCTAGGGTTGTGGCATAGCAGGTAAAGCTGCTTCCTGAGATGCCAGCATTTTGTGTGGGCATGGATTTGATTCCTGGATGCTCCACTTCTGATCCAGCTTCCTGCTGATGTGCCTGGGAAAACAGCAGAGATGTCTCAAGTGCCTTGGTCCCTGCACCCACGTGGAAGACCTAGAATAAACTCTGGGCTCCCGGCTTCAGCCTGGCCCAGCCCTGGCCATTGCAACCAGCTGGGGAGTGAAACAGTCAATAGAAGCTGTGTCTCTCCTCCTCTCTCCCTGTAACTGTGACATTCAAATAAATAAATCTTTAAAAAGAAAATCTCCCTTAAGAGAATGAATGATTTGTTATTTATAACAATAAAAAGCTAGAAAATAGGTACCTGACACGAAAATAAAAATTAAGTTATGGTCTATCTACAATGGAAAAAAATCCTAATGATAAACATATACATACAAACACATATACATCATATACATTAAAATCATGTTGAAAGGGTTATTCATTGATATGAAGAAATATTCTTGATATCATAGAAAGTTTTTAAAAGGAGAAATCAAATCTATATCTAAAATAAGACCTGTTCTATTAGAAACATAATTACATAAATAATTAAAATAAAATTGATGTGAATAATCACTATTTAAATCATTTTCATTTTATAATTAACACAATACTTTACATTCTTAATACATTTTGTCTAAATGCCTAGAGAGAACAGATCTATTTAAAAAATATTAGCTGGTGGAAAATACGCAATATGAAGTCATACTGAAATTCTCCAATTCCTTAACAAATATGACCTAGCAATTTCAAACTATCGACATAAACTCTCGCTTAAAATAATTTAAATTTAAAGCAAGATACAAAGAAATACTACCTTTCTTGCTACTCTTCAGCTGTAATTAAATACTAGTTGATGTAAACTGGTTTCTGTCCAAGCATCACTAAAATTAAGTCTGCATCTTCTACGGGGCCTTAGGATTTAGGATGTTAGAGTTCAAATGTACTTTAAAAATTGACATTTGAATTTCCATGCTAATTCAATAATCTTGTTCCAAACACTCATTAAACAATCAATCTAATTTATCAAAAAATGAGAATGTTTCAAAAAGCTTCTGGGAAAATAGAAGTTAAAAATAAGTTTATTCTGGTGCATACAAGAAAGTGACTTACTAATTTGAGGGCAAATTATTGACAGCCTATCCCTGGGGATGTACAGATTCCCCAGATCTATTAAGTGCATTATACACATTTCCATTAACTTTTTGGATTTCCTTTGTACAACAAACAGTTCTCCTTTTTAAAATATATAAACATAAATTAATGAAAATATCATTAGATAAATGGAAAAATACATGAACAGTTCCTAGAAGAATGCATGTAGCCCTCCAATTTAAGAGAACAGAGAAATGTTCAGTCAACCGTTGAGGTTTGTGTTTCTGCCCATACCATTACTGGTAACGATCTTGTCAGGTCTCTGATGATGAACACATTGCTCAATACTCTGATTATCAAATATTTTACTTTCTCCTGTTTAGTGCTTTGTTTTTCTCTGTAAGTACCTTTTAACCATAGCTTTACTGACATATAATCCACTTACCATACAATTCACTTATTTAAAGTGTACAATTCAATGTTTAATATATTCAGAGGAATTCAGCATAGTCAATTTTAAAACAAGAAAAAAACAAGTGACTATTAGCAGGGATTTCCCATTGCCTTCAAACCCCTAGAAGTAAGCAAACATTAGTCTCCTTTCTGACTCTATGGATTTGTCTATTCTAGACATGTCACCTAAGTGGAACCACAATATGTGGTCTTTTGTAACTGGTTTCTTTTACTTAGCATAATGCTCTCTTATTTTTAAATGCTGCACTTTACTTTTACAAATTTTATAAATCCCATACTATATATTTAAGCACTTTTTTAACTTTTATTTAATAAATATAAATTTCCAAAGTACAGTTTATGAATTACAATGGCTTTTCCCCCCATAAGTTTTTTTATTTAATAAATGTGAATTTACAAAGTGCAACTTTTGTATTGTTGTGGCTCCCCCCCAACCTCCCTCCCCTCTCCTACCCCCTCTCCCATCCCGCCCTTCATCGAGTTTCATTTTCAATCACCTTCATATACAGAAGATCAACTTAGTATACACTAAGCAAGGATTTCAACAGGCTAAGCAGTCAACTCTTTTAATGAGATTTGATTAATAAGTAAAAATCATATATTTGCCTATGTAGTTAATATTTTTGCAGTTCTGGGCTCCCTCATGTCAATCCATATTTCCACCAAGTACCATTTCCTTCTGCCTGAAGGGCATGATTTTCCTTAACTTACCTTAGGTGAAGGTCTGCTGCTTATAAATTCTTTCAGTTTTTGTTTGTCTGAAAAAGCCTTTATTGCAACTTGGTTTTTGAGTGCTAACTTCACTAGGTGTAGAACTTCATTTCGAGAGTATTACTTTCCTTTTATTAAAATGTATTTTATTTGAAAGACAAACACACACACAGAGCTCTTCCATCTGCTGTTTCACTCCCCCAAATGCCCACAACACCTAGGGCTAGGCCAGGCTAAGATCAGGAGCCAGGAAATCCATCTGGGTCTTCCACATGGGTAGCAGGGACCCAAGTACTTGAGCCATCATATGCTGCTTTCCAGGATGCATTTTAGCAGGAAGTTGGATCAAAAGGTGAGGACCCAGGACTCAAAACAGGCCCTCGGATGCCAGATACGGGCATCCCAAGTGGGGAGTCAACCATTGTGCTAGACACCTACCATATCCCCAGTGTTTTAAACACAGCTTTTTTGCTGTCCTCTCACTTGCACTGTGTCTAATCTGAAATCTGCTGCTGCTTGTGTTTGTTCCTCTGTATGCTGGACCATATTTTTTCATTAATTGATCTTTCTCTTTGTCACTAGTTTTGAGCAATGTGATGCTTTCATGAATTTGTTTCATTTTTTTTTTTCCTATTTTTTCTTTTTGGAAATCAGTGGGCTTCTTGCTCTTACAGCTTGTTTTTTCTAAATATTATTCATTTCCCCCACTCTATCTCTCCTCCCTTGATAGATTATACTTCCATGGATATTAGACCACTTGAGGCTGTCCCACAACTAATGATCCTTTTAAATCTTTGTGTATTTCATTTTGCATGGTTACTATTGTTATATACTCAAATTTACTATCTTTTCTTCTGCAATGTCAAATCTGTCTCTAATTCAATTCAGTGTATTTTTCAGCTCAGCTATTATAGCTGTCTTTATAAAAGTTCAATTTGGGTCTCCTATCTTCCATCCCTCTAGTTGACTTTTCAAGCATACAGAATACATAATAACTTTTAATATCCATCTCTGTGAATTTTAATATCTGTCAGTTTAAGATCTGTTTCAATTAATTGATTTTTATCCTCATTATAGATCATATTTTCCTACCTCTTTCCATGCCTTGTTATTTTTAATTGGATGACGAGCATTGTGAATTTCACCATATTGCGTGTGGGATGTTTTTGTATTAATAAATATTCGTTAGTTTTATTCTAAGACACAGTTGAATTCTTGGCAAAAAAAAATTGATCCTTTCAGGTCTTGATTTTTAGGTTGTGAGGTGGGATTTGAGTGGCATTTGGTCTCTAATTATTTCCCACTATTAAGCAAAGAAATAATTTCCTGAGTAATCGATGTCTTGCAAATCATGAAGGTTTCCAGGAGGAATGCTGGGAACAAGCAGTACTCCTAGACTTGTCTGAGTACTAGCTACTCTCTTCTAATTCTCTCATATTTGTCTTTATGCAGCTATAGTTCATTTTCTCATCTGTAGCCACCGATTATTATTTTTTAAATTACACCAGCAGGATGCTCTGCAGATGTCAAAGCTTCTATCTGAGCAGAACTCTCCTTTCTGTTAAGGTGTTGCACAAACTCTAGGCTATGTCATCCCTGGACTTTTAGCTGTGCCCTCAATTGAGGGAATCTACCAGGGTAGGTGTGGCTTCTTCCTTCCTGAAATAATAAGCTGGAGAAATACTTGGGTTCTCTTTTGTTTCCCATTACTCAAGAGTCAAAAGGTTTGCTGTTCTAAAAGCTAATGTCTTGAAAAAACTGTTTCACATATTATATTCCTTTTTTTTTATTTCAGTTAGAAATAAGTGCAAGAAAGAGTAAACTTGACAGGATGGCTATGCTCAAATCCTTCATGTTTCCCATAAAGTACTGTTTTCCAAAGTTATTCATGCCCAAGCTGGGAATATTTTTGGAGAAAAGAGCGAATTTTTAGGTCTAAAACCTTGGGCTATCACTGTACCAGTTTGACTAGTTGATGTTAACAATGTGATTAATGATAAGTATCTGTTCTTTTCTCTGGTGTTCTGGAGCTCAAGTAACTGAAGTAAGTCACACACCAGGGCATGCTCACCTAATAGACAGACAATAAAAGACTTAAGACACCCAGGCTGGGGTGAGCTTCCTTGGTTGGCAACACTTCACACTTGTCACACATCATTGCTGAGGAAATTAGGTGTGTCTTGTATAACCCCATCGTGGGAGGACATCTGGAAGCTTGTGGCTGGTGTTTGCGGGACTTCGATCTATGTGCCTTTCACCTTTGCTGATTTTAACCTATCCTTTCATCTTAATAAAATGGAACCCTGAACATCACACACTCAGAATACATGCAGTGAGTCATTTAGCCCAAGTAGGGTCTTGGGACCCTCACTACAAAATGTAAACCCATTCTGTATAATTCCACCTTGAGTGATGTAAAAGAATCCTATCATAATGGCTACTCTCTCCTACAGACCTTAATTTGAAGAGGGTCTTAACAAAAAAAAATAAGAAAAGTTTTCAGAATCACAGAAACTGATTTCTTTACTCACTTTTATACAGGAATCTTGGGTGAAGATATTTATACTTGATTATGGAATCATGGGATTTAAAATAGAAAATGTTAGCTTATCACAGATATTCTTGCATGAATCAGCTCCCTCAGAATATCCCAAATGGGCCTCAGGAATCAGTCAGTAGAGTTAACTATGGCAGAGTTAATCAATTATCTCAGCATCCTTTAGCAAATTTCACTCACATTTTGGGAGCCATACGAGGGCACTTTAGAAAGTTTGTGGAAAATGTAATTAAAAGAAGTTTATTTTGGTACAAAAAATTTTTACATCTACATGGACTTGTAGATCTCAGATAAAGATGGTAAGTCCCAGATTTTCTTGAGGCTAAGACATGTCATTCAACTAAGTGCAAGATTATGAGATATAATTGGAAGTGTGGACCTTTTAGGGAATCTCATTAAGGGGAAGAGTGTCCTTTCCTTTTCCTCTTCTTCCTTCCTTTTGAAGTGTTGGCTTTTAACTTGAACAAGGAGGTAAACTTGAGGTTGCTGGAGGGCTAAGACAGAAACCTGTTGACAACCAAACTGTACTCTTTGCCCTGTAGACTGCATCTCTAGACTTCTAGAGATATCAGGAACAAATAAACTACTGTCTTGTTTCAGTTATTAATATTTATTTTTTTCTTCATTACACCTTATAACCTGGCCATGACCATATCTGAGGTGACTCTGGTGGCCACATACATAGGGCAAGCACTGATTGTCCAATAAAGGTAAAATATTCAGAACCAGGGTGTATATAAGCTTCAAAATAAAAGCATTTGGCTTCTGTACGTAAAGACTAATGGGAAATCACATCAGCATAAGTTGGTATTTTTCTTTAAATCCATCAAGATGTCAAAAATCCTACACCAAAAATTACTCATTTCAAAAAATGATCAATCAAAATTTTGTTGTGCCAGCCAGCAAGAAAAAAAAAGATTCATTTTAATCTCCACTGATTGACTGCTAATAGGTTTCTCCATTTTAACTGACATAATTTTTTACAATATAGCACAATGATGTGAATAAAAATTTCCCAATGCTCCTTTGTAAGCAGTTCTTTGTTTTAAACCTATAACCATCCCCTACACCTAACTCCTTCCCCACAATCCATACTCCCACTCTGTCTTAAACTCTTCCTACCAGGCTATAACAGATAAACACGTCTGTGCTCCCAAGATACATCAAGGCAAATATCCTAGCTCTAACAATATTCTCCTACTTAATGTTAGGATTTGTTATCTAATTATATAATTTAACAAGAAGACAATTTAACTCCATTTTTCTCAAAATTTTATAATGTCTCATTTGAAAACAAGACAAATTTTTGTAATGTCCTTGCATTAGATAACTGTTTATAGTACCTGATGTGGGATGAGGACTTACAGCATACCAGGTACCTAAGAGTTTTTCCAGTTGATCCACTCAAGAATCCTATGGTACCACAGATATTAATACTTTGTTTACAGATGATGAAACAAAATCCCTAGGTTGGGCAATTTGCACAGCAAGTGACAGATTATGACTCACTTGTTTTGGCTTTGGATGCAATAGTATTAATACCACTCCAAACTTCCTCCACGGATGGCAATAATGGTAGCTTCATATTAATTTGTGTGTTTAATTCAAGGATTTTCATTGCAAATATTCATTGTAAATACTAAAATCAGTTTTGCATTGGTGCAGACAACTATAAATAGACCTGAAATAAATCAGACTTAGAAAATTCTATCAACTGTCTGCTAGGCACAAGACTTTTCAAGCCCCTTTGTATTAGTCATATGTTCTTGATCGAAATGAAGAGGAAAAGGCAAATCTGATATATGTTTAAGAAACCCCAGAAGAACTTGATGACAATGAATAATAAGTTGTAAAGAGACAGATAAATAAATGCACCTCACATCTGTAATTTGTGATTATAAGGGGAATGGTAGCCACAGAAAACAAAACGAGGGCTAGATAACTGGCATAGGAAAAAGTTTTCATTTATTTTTGGCACCTTGCTTAAATGTTCGTGTTATCTCACAAATGAAATAGAGAGCAAAATAGAAAATCACAGTGAAATATAGCATATTCCCATGCTTTTTAATTGTTGATTTGAATTAAGTCCAGACATTTTAGCTGAAAAGCTAAGATTTTTTTTTTCCTTAATTGCAAAAAAAAAAAATCACAAATGCTCTGGCACCAAAAATATAGCTTACAACTTGGAAATGTCAAGTAACACTACTTCCATTATAACAAAATTCCATATTTAACATTTATCAATTTATAAAAGTTTGTAAATATATTAAACCCTCAAATCCATGTATTCCAACTGAAATCTACACTGCCTAAAATTTTCTGTTTATATGCCTGCCTGTCCCACAACACTTTGAACTTACCGAATGCAATGACTAGCAATTGCTCATCTCAGTATCTCAAGCAACCATTACAAGGCATAATATGAAGGATGCTTGCACTGAATTAAACTGCACCTCCTTAGAGTTTAAGAGCCTTAAAAGAGGACTGGGCCCTCCATTTACATATGGCCCCAGTCGAGAGAAAGGACAACCCAAGTTAAAGGCACACTCAAGATTAAGACCAAGTATATTGACACCATTACATCACAACATGCATACAAAAAGACCGCTACAAAAAGGGTCCCGCATACTTTGATTTATGCTCTGTCTTATATTGCTTGTGCCCCTAAACCTGACTGGAAGCCATATGTAAAACTAGAATATAACCAAGAATCAGAGGTCACATGAATAATGAAGACCAGTGACAGATACAACTGGTCAGAAGTTCAACGTTTCACATTTACTGGGTAAAAACAGAAATCAGTTTCCACAGTGAAGATTACATGATCCCTATATTTAAAATAATTCTTTGAGCATTAGAACTTTGCCATTGCCAACAAAATATTTTTTATCTCAGAGATGGGTAAATTATCACCATCACAACCAATACAGTTTCTTGCACTTCAAGTTTCACTTTTTAGATTCGCATTGAAAGTAGACTTAAAACAAATTTATATTACTAAATAGTCATGATTTTCATCAAATTAGTAGCATGACTTCTAGTGAGATTTCTTTATTATTTTATTCACAGAACAATTTGTAAGAGGAACATACTAAACAGAACCACTTCTTAAGACTTTTCTTAAATGGAGCACACTACCATGAGACAATCAGCTATTATTCTCCATTTCAATCTAAATAACAGTTATCATTTCCAGGTGTTTAAAAAGAGGCACTTTCCATCACTGCATATGATCTATATTTTCTACAAACTTTCCTGTCATTTAAACTTATTGAAAGGTACAAACATTCTTCCAAAGGATGATCAGTATTATGCTGTAATTAAAGTTGCCGTGCTGCCATAGGAGAGAATTTGACTTAATGGAAGAATTTCTATGATGAAAATGAACAAGAATGCCAATTAATCACTTGACAGAATTGCCTATGAGCAACATTCATGCTATTTAACACATTAAGAGTCAAAGACTAGATGACTGAACTCCTGTGGTACCTCCTCTAAAGTGGAATAAAAACAAAGTACTAGAAACAATTCGCATTTAACAATATTACGGGGAATGCAATATCTCAATTTCCTTTGCCTTAAAAGTTGTTACAGTGAGTATGTATTTTTATTGGAAGAAGTAAAGTTTCATTCAAAAGAAATATATCCCCTTAATAATGTTGGCCATGGAGCTGGATGATAACATCTGTCACAAACTACAAGAATGGTGTTTTCCACAATCTGTGGATCAATTACAGATTACAGTTACAAAGTAGAATTTCTATCATAATCAGAATCTTGAAACAGGCAGAACATGTTAGTCTAGGAAAGCCATATTGGCATAGACTAAAGAAATATCCTTGGTTATTAAGGTATACATCAATACAGCAGTATCTTTAGCATTAACTATATCTTTTTTAAATTATTCCTTAGAAAAGTTTTCTTGATATTATAAATCACCTTTTTCTTCACCTTCAAAGCCATTATCAGTCATTTAAAATTAGTTCAATTTATAGTAGAGGAACCTAGAAATCCAAATATCCAGTGTTTTTAGATCTGAATGTAAAATTAGGCAGCCTTAAAAAATTATACTTTTCTAAGACTTCTAGGCAAATGGCCAAAAGATAAAATTAAAAATGTCCAAAAATTTGACAGTGAATAGAAATTTGAATCTTACCAGCAGATGAATCAAAAAGAAGTAGCAAAAAGTGTTGCTTCTCAAAGGAGAAGTGAGAGAAGATAGAGAGGCGTAAGTGAGAAATCAGCTCCCCAGGGCACTGGCAAGATGATGATTAACATCTCTTTTAAATTCCACATCCTTATGGCTTAAAACATGCAACAGAGGATGCACTGGTCCCATGGCAATCAGGAACTCCACAACGGAAGGCTTGCCTCTCCCCTCACCCCTTCCCACCAATTCCCAACTAGTTGTTTACCAGCACAAGAAAGAGCAGAAAAAGGAACCACTACTTTTCTTTAAAAGCATTTCTTTACTCTTTAATGTTTATTATTCCTCATGAAATTTATAAAGTATCCCCATATGCTTACAAAGACCACAGGTATCCTGCTCCTTCTCTACCAGGGAGAACAAAGGTTAACCCTCAAAGACAGCTGGACCCTCATCAGTCTGGTGATGGTACCACAGGAATTTATATTCATTTCACTGACACTTCTATTTTTTTGCTTTACCACAAACCGCCAGCCATAGAGACTCAAAGTTCTTTTCCTTTGTCTTTGTACTCTTCTAAAAATTTGTTGTTCATTGATAAAGATGGTATATAAGCTAGAATTAAAAGACACCACTAGGAAAACTATTTGTTCTGTGTACCTACTCTGTATATTCAAATATATGTAATAAATATATGTTAATAAACTACTATTTATCTTTCTCTTATTAACCTTTCATAGCAGGGGTCCATTCCAACCTATTGGGTGTTATCACCAGCCTACAGTTAGAAAACAATGTTCCATATCAACCCAAAATGATTGCTGATTAACAAGCACTAGTGATCTTGTGTAATCACATGACAAATAGCCTAGGCAATATAATTTCATTTCCCCAGGAAAGTTGGTTTAAATGATTAAAGTTATTAAATTCAATTTGTATTTATTTTTAAACCATAGGTTTTTATGAGTATATAATTTTAGAACTGATAAACTGAATAATTATATAGATTCTGGATTTTTTCAGAGTAATATAACTAGACAATTGTTTTGTTTTGAACCCCGAAGTACAAATTAAAATTACCCAATATGTACCTCTACATGTTTGTCATTATAGCATAATTAATTCACAATTGTACAAGACTAAAGATGCAAGAAGGGCACAGGTTAAGCGAAGTTAACCTTAGATCATATCCTTGTAATTACATTTTTTAAGTCTTCAAATGGGAACTGGGCTCTCAACAGTGACATTATCATTGTCATAAAGTAGAATATATTAAAAAAATGACCTTCCATCTGAGGGCTCCAGTGAATCAAGGTTTTATAACATATGTATGAATATATTTATACTTATAAAAGAAAAGAGGAGACAGTATCAGTCCTATCATCATTTTGCCTATTTCTTTTTCCTAGTTTCTCCACCAAAGATTATGTCCTGTCAGAGGTCAAAGTAGCTGGGCAAAGGGCAAAACTGGTCAGTTGATTCATGTTGGGAAGTGATTGATGATATCTCATCAGCTCCCTCCCCTGCAACCATCTGGCCTGTGGGTGAGAAACCATTCATACCTTGTCATTTACACATGTGAAGGACTCCTTGAAGAACTGAATAGTACACATCTTCTTGAGAAATCGTGTGAATGCTTACAGTTGGGAAAAATAAGGTAACTTCTGAAGGACTTCCCACTCTCAATATTGATTTCTAATGTCCATGTCATGTATTTTAATGTCTGGATAAACTGAGCCCATATTTATAGTTTTTAGTTTCTAGTTCACTACCCACTTTAATCAAGTCATTTAACCTTTCTATGTCCTTGGTTTCACCATTTCTGAAATAGATGAATCCTCATAAGACTGGACATAGGTTCTTAATTAGAGTGCCAAGAAACAAAAGCATTGAGTACACAGAACCACAGTCATGCCTGTCAATTCCAACCCTGCCAGCCCCTCTACTTCTACCTGTTTCACATCTGACCCACTACATCCTGGACTATCCTCCCCCACTTATCACTGGAAACTGATCACATAACTCCTCTTTTGGCCCCTGAATTATTGGATATTAAAGAGAAGCTGGAGGGAGACTAATAAAACATTTTTTACTATTTATATTAAATATGATCAAAATAATAGTATAAAACCAAATCATTAAGCTGCACAAACGTGGATGTATAGCATATGGATTCGTACTTCAATTCTTATCTATGCCATCACCCTTAAGCACTTATCACCTTCTGTCTTGATTTATAGTTCTTTGTGAATGTGACTCATCTTCTGTTCTGTATGCTAAGCTCATGTAGTATACGTGCATTTATATTTCTAGCCAGTCCCCATACAGTACTTAATGCAGTGCCAAAGAAATACCAATACTTATAAAATTGAATGAAGGTAAAATATTTTTTGGTAATTTAAGTTTTGGAAAAAATATGTGTTTAATTTCTAGGATGGATTTTTTAAAGTTATCTACTTGGTTCTTTTTCACATTTGATAAAAAGCATATTTTCTCTCACACAAGGACTGTACATCTTTGTAAATTAAACAAATTCATAACAGTAACAGACTACATTTGCATTTGTTCTTAACACATTTTTTCCCAACAAGGGCAGTATGAAATACACAGGACAGAGATTACGATCTCCATTTCATAGAGAAATGAGCCAAAGCTCATAATGCTAAAAAGTGGGAGACCTAGGAATGTAATAGTATATTTAGAAGTCTTTTAAAATATTGCTGATATTTAACCCTATCTATTTCCTTAAACTATGAATCTGAGTTTACTTAAAGACCTTCACTTATTCAATGTTAGATATCCTGAATCTGTTCCTCCTTCCAAAGCACTCTTCCATCTTCTCTCCCTACTTCTTCCCTCCCTCCCAACCTTCTTTCCTTCCTCCTAAGATACCCTAGCTCCTTTGAAGTTCATACCAAAATCTGTATTCACTTGTTAGGTCTGCTATTTAAAAATCTACATAAACTGGGTAGCGTAATACAGAAACTTACTGCCTCATTGTTCTGTTGGCCAGAAATGTAAAATCAAGGTGTCAAGGAGGTCATACTGCCATTGAAGCCAGTAGTGGAGATTCTCTGTTACCTCCTGTAGCTTCAGGGTTTGCCAGCAACCCTCGGTATTACTTAGCCCATGGATGCATCACTCCAATTACTACCTCCATTGTCATACAGCTGTCTTGTATCTTCACACCATCCTTCTTCCGTATTCTACTGCACATCTAACACTGTGTACCTGTCTTTCACCAAGCACTGGATCCACATACCTCACTCTGTCCAAGCTGACACAACTTAATAGTTAGTTCTATTTTCTCCTTTGTTCTGTGTTTCACACCAGTCTCAGTGACTTCAGCAGACACTTGGGTCATTCAATCATCTCACCACCAATGATTTCTTTCTAATTCCATACTACCCCAATCACAATCCCCATTGTTATAATCTTGACTGTCATTTTTAATTACTGTATCATTTTAAAAGTTTGTTTCAAACATAATTCTAATCTTAACCTCCTATACTATTCCACATTAACAATTCTTTGACAACCATCAATACATGGTGCACATCTCTCATGTTTGCACAACTCATAATCCTCTCCTATCTTCACTTTCCTCCTATTAGAGTCCATGACCCACAAATGCAACTCTTCACAGCACCTTAATTTCCCACCCTATTCTCAGCCCAGTTTTAACCCAAGCAAACCTCAATTCCAGGCCATCTTTATTCCTTTTGCCTGAACCCAAGAAGTTAAAAGTAGCTGAAGAAAAATCCACAATCAGGTTCACCACTCTGTTCAATTCTTGACAATGAATATCAAATGGAAAAAATACTTCCTAATCACATGATATAACTACCTTATTTCTTTCAATCTCCCATTTTCCAGAAAATCCATTCATACTTTCATCTGATCTTCGAATCTTCTAAGTCTTTTCATTTCAGTTAATAACCATGCCTCATACTCATTATTGAGAAAATAGACTATCATGTGGCATTTCCATTACCTTTCTGCTAACAAATTTATTTACCTCCTCTCTCTGTTCCCTACTATGCTGATGCTTATACAATCAATCATATTCCCCCTGACCAAAATAATCCTCTTATACAAGATACCATCTCTGTCCTTCAACACTGGGGTCTCTTCCATACACATCTACATCCCTTAAAATATGTAAATGGTCTATTATTCCCCTCCAGCTCTGTTTTTGCAGGGAAATTTCCTTCAACTTTTGAATGTCACTGTGTCATTTCCTTATATTCTATGCTCTTATCAACTCATGTTTCCTGGGTTTCTTTCCCCAGTAGCTATCATCAAGCTCAGAATTTCTCCATGTTACAAAATCAAAAGAAGTCTGTCATGCCCTCATCTTAGCCTGCCAGAGGCACTGAAGGAGTTGACTTTAACTGCACATCTTTCTTCCTTCGCCCATCTAGTGGTGCCACAGACTTATCTTTTCTTCTGCACATCTATACCCTTGTCTAACTACACTGACCCTAAGTGATCTCACACAGTCCCAGGACTTTAAACCCATGTTTGTGTCAATAATTCAATTGATCTCCAGCTTTGGCTTCTTTACCGACCTCCAGTAGCTTCTCTCCAGCTTCCTATCTTTATTTATTTTGGTATCTAATAGGGATTTTATACTTATCGTTTTTAAATATCATACTTTTATCCATCTCCACACCCTCGCTACTTATTTTTGTTCTTCATACAAAATTCAACCTCACTTCTTTGATTTGTTTTGTTTATTTCTTTATTTTTTGTTTCCCTTAAAAGCTCTGACATACCCCTTATGGCCGTTCAGTTTCCAGTTTAAATGTCAGTTCCTTAGGGACATCTCTTCCAACTGCCAAGGGAAGGACCTACTTCCTCATTCTGCAACACATTATCTTGCTTGATCTTTTTTTTAATCAAAGCTCATGATACTAGCTAAATTATATCTTTTAAAAACTGCCTTACTGCCTTATTGTACCTCTAATGTAATGCAATTTTATTGCATATAGGAAATAAATGTTTAACTATAAACAAAAAGGTCACAATAAACATCTGTTTTAAGAAGATCAAAGCAACAATATAATCACAGAGATAAAAAGGCCATTGGAGTGAAAACATTGAGTGATAACCACTACTAATATTTCAATATCTACCATTAGTGGTTTACTTGTTACATGTTGGAACTATTAAAAATGATGAATATGTATTACTTCCTTTAACCAACGATTCTATGATGTAGGTTCTATTGTTATACCCATTTTATAGATGATGAAATTGAAACAAGGAAAGGTTATTTGTCAAGGCCATTACTGTTAAGTAGCAGGGCAAGATATGAACATTAATTGACAATCTAAATCTACAGCCTACATTCATAACCATAAAATCTATGCTGCCCTTTCATTATAACTCTCTCAAGAATAATGCATCACTTGCCAAACAATATTATAATGAATAAAGTCTACCAGCCTGTTAATATTTCTGAATTTATCTGAATTATATATTTGATGGACTGTATATTTCCAAAAATTGCACTATTTTTGTTGTGATTTTTTAGTCATAAGCATCTAATTTTCTTAGAGTCTGTGATATTTCTACTTTTTATTTGTATTTGCTTATATTACTATTACATTAAAATCCTATTAAAATAATTTATAATTTATAATTCAAAATTCATTAAAATATGGAGAAGGTGTTCAAACTTACCAATATTCAAACAAATGCAAATTAAACCAAGCAGACAGGAGTTTTCACCCAATTGTTTAGTTACAAAAATAAAAGTAACCATGAATACTGGGAAGAATGTCATTATATATACGTTCACATACTGCCAGCAGCCATATGAATTAGTAGCACCCTGTGCACAGTAACTTAAAAATATTTCAAATCCATAAAATAGTCTAACTTACCATGAATAATTTGCCTTCTAGGCTACTATCATAATATTATCTTAAACAAGTGTGAAGAATACTTCAAGAATAAACAAAATATTGTCTAATCTTGGGGCAAAGGTGTTATGGGCAGTAGTTTTCATGAACCATGAAAGAATTTTCCTCTGAAAATGTTTTCATCTCTTTCAAAATATGCAGAGGCATAAGCAAACCAACATTTAGAGTTTAGGTTGCAAGTAAACTTTAGTTGAACATGTAGCATGAAGCAAAGGTAATTTTGGTTAACAAAATTAGGCAATAGGAAGTTTTGCTTTATTAAATTTGCAACAGTGAGAAAAGTGTGCTGAGTCAAAAATAGACACAGACCCTTTCTTTTTCCTAATTACCTGGAAGGGAAAAAATTTTTAGAAACACAAGTGCATACACATGCACACACACAGACACACAAGACCAGTCGATGTTTAATGTAAAGGCGGTTTAGGGTAAAATAGCCCTTTAAGAATCTGGGGGTCGGGGTGTGGGACAATACAAGTATCCATCTGTGAACATATGATAGGATAGCAATATTGTCACACACAGCCCCTTAAGATCACCTGAGGTACAATCTTCTTCCTGTTCTCCAAGGGCAGGAAAAAAAAAAAAAAAAAAAAAAAGGAACCATGCAGGGAGTCAAGCTATAATCTAAAACCACTAAATCAGCACTGAGTCCAAACTAAGTCCCATCTACAATGAGTGAAATTTCATCCAGATACTGAAGCACATCTACCAAAATCAGTGTCAAAAGGGTGAGGCAAATAGGTAACCGTTTACATTTCCACCTTGTCCTTTCTCTCTTTGCATCAAAGAATAATTTTTTCCTCGTTTTAAAACATCTCTTTAAAGATACTTAATTCAGGTGACAAACATAGGTAAGATGAGCAGAACTGAACTGCACTATTCAAGGACAGAGTTCGTGGAAATGAAATTAGAAGTTCATTTTGGTGTGAAAATACCATATATTTACATGAACTTTTTCAAGACCCCTCAAATGCACAGATAACATTTACTTTCTTACAAAAAGTTTTGTAATCTTTAATTTCATTTCTATAGTTTTTGAAATGCTCATCACTGAAACCAACTCTCTCAAGTTTATTTCCAACAAAATGCTTGACACAAAAGATTTTTTGTTGAGCATTACTTTTAATAATTGACTACTAAAACCAAAGTAAACATCTGATAAGAAAGGTGAAGATTCAAACAATTTTGGTATTTCCACCCACATACAATCTTACATTGCTACTAAAAACCATTTCAAAAGTTAATAATAATCTGAGGAAATACTTCAAAAATGTCTTTATTTGAAAATAAAAATGAGAGAAACAGACAGAAATAAAGATATCTTCCATCCACTGGGTCGCTGTCCAGACAGATACAATGGCCAGGGCTGGGCCAGGCCAAAGCCAGGAGCCAGGAACCACCTCCAGGTCTCCCACATGGGTAAAGGGGCCCAAGCACTGTGCCATCCTCTGCTGCTTTTCCCAGGCCAAAGCAGGAAGCTGGATCAGAAATGGAGCAGCTTGAATTTGCACCCTTATGAGATACCAGCGTCATAAGCAGTAGCTTTACCTGCTATGTCACACCAGCCCTGTAAATACTTCTGACACAACGAGAACACAAATATAAACTGTACATGATTATAAATATTTAGGAAAAATACAATTCATGCATTAGAAAAACAAAAGTACTTCATGGATAGTATGGTTATAAATCCATATGTTTAGGGTCATCTTTTTACTTCTTTGGCATCTTTTCCATATTCTGCAATTGTGAAAAATTTAAAAATAAAAATGTAAAAGTGTAGTAAACTACAGAAATGTACATTTTTCTGGGAAAGATGTCATGTTTTAGCCCTTGGAAACCTGTGAAGACAACTTAATGCTTTTCTTCAAGTTATGAGTTCAAATTTTTACCCCGGCAGTCCTTCACATTTTGCACAGAGGAATATCTGGAAGGCAGCTCCCAAACCTCTCAGGTCAGTGAGGAACAAGAAGTCAGAGAAGGAAGTCCCCAGTGGGGCAGGGACTCCACTGCTTTGCGCTGACCCTAATGAGCCAACAAACACTAGAGAAACTGCCTTGTGAAGCCCTATTTCCTTTTTAGCATCTCAGCTTTTCATTTATAGTTAAGACAGGCTTATCTAAGAAACACAAAATATTAATTCCAGCTGAATCTAAGAACTTCAGCTGATTAAATTAGGATGGGGCTTTGTGTTCTTGGGTAAGTTTGAGATTTAACTCACTCATTTGATTAAAAGAAGAAAAGGAGAATGACAAGTAGAACCCTGGTGAATAAGTCAATTAAATTCCTATAGCAGGTATAAATGTCACACCTCCTCCTACCTGGCACATAAATGAGCCGCTATGACAACACCACTTCTATGTTCCTTTAGTTTGCTCACACAGGCAGTTTGCATTTCCAAACAATTCCAGCATCCTTAATTAACAAACTCTTCACAGAGCTTAAAATGATTTCCACCAGGTCAGAGAGCAAAGGATCTAACCATGGTGCGAAAATGTCCCCAGGCTGTCCCCTCTCTTGGGCTGCTGATTTTAATCGACCAATAGTAAATACACATTCTCTCCCACAGTTTTGTACAATAGACACATGATCTTCTCCACAGACACAATAACATGCTTTAAGTGTTAAGATGCTACTACAATGTTTAATATCACTTTTAAAAAATTACACAAAAATTAAGATCTATTTAGATTATTCAATGCTAGGCAAGGTAAAGACAAGTTGAAAATTGGGGGATGAAGTTTCCAGAGAGGTGTGTGTGTGCTATATTAGCTAATTGTGGTGGGGGGTACAGGTAGAGCTTCATCCATGATCACCATCTGTATAAATCAGGCCTGCAGTTGACATGCAATTTTGTGTGGGTCCCCTGAGAAGTGGCCCTCAGGGCTTAATTATTGATGAAGAGATTTTTCTTCAAAGTGGCCCAGTCAGGAATGTCTCAAGGGGACATTCATAAGCACTCATAATATCAATTTCCAAGCACCTGGGAGGTAGGGACACAGATTGTCTCTTTAATTATTATGCTAGAGGTAGAGGAAAGTGAGAATTATATTTACAACCATGCTGAAATGCTCCGAGAAACAAAATTATTTTAAGCAATCTTAAAATGTAACATCTGAGGGTTCTTTCAGAAAGGGCACCCTTTCCCTGATCCTGATGAAAACCAGTGGACCTCCAAGTCCCTCTTTCCTCTTAATTAAAAAAAAGTTACTGATAAACAAATACCTTAGGGCCAGAGATGCTTAAAATTCAAAAAAAAAAAAGGCCAGCACTGTGGCATAGCAGGTAAAGCTGCTGCCTGCAGTGCCAGCATCCCATATGGGTGCCAGTTCAAGTCCCAGCTGCTTCAATTTCCATCCTGCTCTCTACTATGGCCTGGGAAAGCAGTGGAAGATGGCCCAAGTCCTTGAGCCTCTGCACCCACGCAGGAGACCCGGAAGAAGCTCCTGGCTCCTGATCAGTGCAGCTCTGGCCATTGTGGCCGTATGGGGAGTGAACCAGTAGATGGAAGACCTCTCTCCCTCTCTCCCTCTGCTTCTCTGTAACTCTGCCCTTCAAATAAATAAATAAATAAATCTTTTTAAAAAAAAAAAGTCAAAAAATAACTTCCTTTGAAGCTAATATTTTTGCTTAGAAGGAGATTAAGTATGCTCTAGTTACTACAAAGAGATATTTGAGTTTGTTTTTACTGTGTAGGGTTTTCTTTTCATAAAGAGTATTATCAAATTTCTTATAAATGCCAACAAGAAAGTACCCAAATAATTTTCATCCATGCTTTAGCCCTGATCTCATCTCAAAAATACTAAGAACACTGAAGAAATCCACCCTATGGATGTCATATAGAAAACTGTAAGGGTTGGAGGTCAGCCCTGGCTTTAAATCTTACTCCCTATGTAATAGATGCAAATAGTCCTAATAAACCAAACCTGTACCATACACTTCCTGTATATTCCTGGAAGCTTACATCAGAAGTTTGGCAACACAATGGACATTAAACGTATTTTAACAGAAATGATGTAAGTCTCTTCAATTTGACCTAAATTTCAGAAATTCTTCCATCCACCTATAACATTGACAGTTGTATTCAAAATGCATTATCTGCAATATTTACAAATCCATAATGAACCTCCCCCATAATTCTTTTAACTTCACAAACTTCATCTTCCCTCTCAGGTTCTAACAGACATCAATACCACCAGTGAATCCCTGATTTGAACAAATTCCAGCCAATCGGCATTTACATAACTCACATGATATACGCAGTAGCAATATTTAAAATAAGTACTTCAGTTTTAAAAGCATGTATTTTACAACAGATGCTATCTGAATTATTTTTTATATATGGCACCAATTAATCTTCACAGATATTGTATGAAATAAATCAGATTAACTCTAATTTACAGAGGAACACATGACAGTTGAAGAAAGAAATTAACCATAAAAATGTAAATAAATAGGGCCAAGATTTGAACACAGTTCTGTTTTAACAAAATACTTCTTGTACTTATCATGAAATGAAGCTTGATTTTGTGAAACGAATAATTTAAAAGCAAAATCCTTAGTTCCTAACATCAATAAATAGAAATCTGTGGTGAACTAAAAGTTATATACTGAGTTAAATACAGATGTTTCCTAGCTACTAGTATAACATTTTAATTAAAAGCAATGGAAGCAATAACAATTATAAACCACAGGAAAGACATAATCCTATTAAGACTTATCTCAGTAGTATAATTGGCTCCAGGATATCTGTGAACACCCACACTATTGATGTTGAGGCCAAAAATACCTTCTGTCTTGATATGGAGGATTACGAGCAAATCAAGTGCAGAAAGTAAACATGTCACATTTGAAAATCAAAGTCTTGACTACAGATAAATGTATAATCTTATAGTACTTTATGAAGTACCTGAGTTAATGTAGAATATAAGTGAAAATTTTCTTTACAGCTTTAAGGACTGATGGCCTCTGCTACATCTGTCATTGTGTTTATTAGGTATCAGGCAAAAACTAAATAAAATTACCAATCCCTTCCAATCTCCTCCCACCTGTTCTAATGCTCAGATTACATAAAATCTCTCACTATACTTTGTCATGATATGACTTCTTCTCATGGTCTCACTGTATTTTCATTTTACAGTTCCAAATTTTGGAGCCATTAGAATTCTCCCACAGTAATCAGATTTCTCTGCCTTACTAGAAAATCTAATTTTCAGCCTTTGGGGTGTTGTCTATTTTCATAGAGTATAACAAGATGCTGTATTCAAATAGTTCAAGAAAGATATGGGGTCCCTGCATTGTGGCATAGTGGGTAAAGCTGCCACCTGCAATGCCAGCATCCCATATTGGAGCTGGTTCCTGTCCTGGATGCTCCACTTCCAATCCAGCTCCCTGCTAATGGCCTGGAAAAGCAGTGGAGGATCCAAGTGCATGGGCTCCTACAGCTATGTGGGACACCCAGAAGAAGCTTCTGGCTCCAGACTTTGGCCTAGCCCAGCCTTGGCCATTTTGTGATCATCTTGGGAGTGAACCACCTGGTGGGAGATGGATCCTTCTCTTTCCTCCCTCCTCTCCCCATTCTCCTTCTCCCCTCCCCCCAACTCATTCAAATAAATAAATAAATCTTTAAAAAAAAGAGAAAGATGACACTTAAAGATCATTCAATTATCTTAATTCCAGATCTCCCTAACATTCTAATCAATTCCTTAATGTTAACATTCAGCTCTTCAAATGTGGACTTTTTCCTTCTAGAAAGCAACATAGGTGTCTACTGAATTCTGACACAGTTTACAGTTAATGAGGCAATACAAGTATCTGCTATCAGAAGATTCACTTGTAGATTCGTCATTAGTTATTAATCTCATAGTTTTCAAGTAAATACATAAAAAAGATCATCTGAACTTATGTACAAGATGTAGAACTTAAAAGAACACTGCGCTGATTATATCATGCTCAACTATCGAAAACAAATAGCACCTTCAATCCCACACTGGTTTGAGCGACTCTTCAGTCAAACCATCAGATATAGTTTTTTACTGCCCAGCTGAGCTCCTTAGAAAAAACACTTCAAAGTAACACTAAGTATGGTCCCAGAACAGCTTCAACTTGACAGGACAAAAACACATATAAGAACCAAAACTCATGTAACAGGTTTAAAGCTAAAGAATAAAAGCCTGGGGCTGGTTCTGTGGCACAGTATGTTAAGCATCTGCCTGTGGTTCTAGCATCCCATACGGGATCCAGTTCGAGTCCCAGCTGCTCCTTTTCAGATTCAGCTCTCTGCTATGGCCCGGGAAAGTAGTAGAGGATGGCCCGAATGCTTCGGCCCCTGCACTCGTGTGGTAGACTCCGAAGAGACTCCTGGTTCCTGGCTTCAGATCAGCTCAGCTCTAGCCATTGCAGACATCTGGGGCGTGAACCAGCGGATGGAAGAACTCTGTCTCTCCTTCTCCCTGTCTATAACTATGCCTCTCAAGTAAACAAATCTCTAAAAAAAAATAAATAAAATAAAAACCTTCAAAGAATTTACAAGATTGTCTTTCCACAAGCTCTCTGGTGCCCAATCCAGAGGGTAGGACTGTTACTTATATATTCAGTTAAAATAAAAAAAGACAAATTTTAATAATAACCCATGGCTTCTTTAAAGTTGAATCCTTAGTCTCTCCTTTAAATCTAGGACCCTTTTCTCTTCCCAGGGACAAAAGCAGTGATGGACAGGGTGCTTAAAAATAGTTTTTGTCACCTCTTCCAACTCATAACTAAGAATTCATAACTATATTAACAATTCATAACCATGGCTTTCCCTTATTCAAATTTCCTTATAATTAAATTTTTCAAAGTGACTTCCATTATACTCCCATTTTCCAAACTCATCATTTCCCCCTCATTTTCTTCATAACTACAGAAAATTCTTAATTCTAAAATGAAAAGAAGTCTTAGCATCCGTAATTCAAAGTTATTTCTATCTAACTTAATATGCATTTTATGGACAATGAACTAAAATCCCTTTTTAAATTCAAGGTAAGCATGAAATGTGTTTATAACCCCTTAACACACGTTAGCTGATAAGTCACAGAGTGGACCTTGACATTTGATTGTGGGAATAGTGCGTTGGAAGCAATTCAGTTTAGTAGTAAATAATCTAAGTTCATAATGTGCAAATAGTTAAAAGGTGGCCAGAAATGCATATATTTTACTTTATTTTATAGTCTAGGCTCAATTTTCCTTGTCATTAAGAGAACAAGGTATTGAACAAAAGTGAACTCTTCAAAATCATTTGCTTTTAAATGTGCAGAAATTGGCATCATACTATCCATGAATTCAATCTAAATGAAGAAGTCTATGAAGTTATTGCTGAGGTCAGGAAAGGTGACCAATGTCCACTAACCACATTCCTTGAAACCTTCCCAAGAGAGTTCATTTTCAAAAGTAAACCTTGACAAAATCCAGACTATATTCAAAAAGTAAACCCAGACAATAAAATACTTTAAAATCGTATAACTACTGTTAATGAATTTTAGAGCACTAATTACTTTATGGGCAATGGTGTTCCTGAAAATAAGCTACTTTTTCTTTATCCTTATTTTTTAATATGTTTCTATTTTTTCCTGACAGGCAGCTGTCAACTTCTGATACACGATTCTACTTACTGTTATTTCCCTTCCTCAACAGATAAAGCAAGTATAGCTCAAAGAAACTAGATAACTTTGCCAAGATCACACAGCTTGAAAGAAGCTAAATCTCAATTCCCAATAGTTAGCTCCAGAGCCCATGCTCTAACCCACAAGAATGTGTCATAAAAGAAAATTAAAACTTGTCATGCAACTCTATCTTACTACAAGAATAATCATTTTTCAGTATTATAAGCCTTGTTCTGTTACCAAGTAATGCACCTCTTCTGTGCCCATCTTCCAGTCCAGGGATATCCAGCTTTGAAGCTTTGTGACCTATTTTCCATATTCCCAACCTTTCAAACTCTGATGAGATACTGGATTGGGATTAGAAATTCTGGAAGACCACACAAAGCAACTACATATGCCTCAATAGATTCTTTCCCCCAGAAACCAAGATATTTCTTGTCTGTTTTGCCAAAATCTGAGGCAATATAGGTAGCTTAGAGAAAATTAAATCGCTGTCAGCGAGTTGTTACCATCACCTTCTGTGCTTTTCGCATTTATTAAGCACTAGTTCCATTTATCAATACGTTCTTATCACACTTATATTTCATACCAGTAATTTCTTAAAAGATTACTTGTTTCTCCATGTATTTGAGGCTAAGGCAATGATCATAATCAGATCAGTCCCTAGATAATGGCTTTAATGAATGTGTTCAAGGAAAGCGTTCAAATTTGATAGAAAACAGCAGTTCACTCTGATTCTTATACACAAAAATGAACTTTGCTAAGTCAACAGGAACAACTGAGACATCTATGCTTGAATGTGTTCCCCTAGGCTTAATGTATTTTTCCTCACCGCATTATATTTTAATGATTAATTTCATGCTCTTTCATGGTATTTTAACTCATGAATCATGGGTATTACTTTGAGGGGAAAGGAAGGTTCTGTGAGGAGAGATTTTGTTGATTAAAATGTGCTGCACATGGAAACTGCATAAAAGCTGAAGAAGTCTGATTACCACCTTCCAGATTATAAATAATATCAGGCAAACTCGCCACACAGACTAAGGTTAGTCTGCGATGACTGGAGCAGGAAGTCTTAGGTTCTTACATGCTATTGGTGCAAACAATCTATACATGAAATTATGTTGTACATTTAATGTTTCACTGGCATCTTTTTCCTCAGAATCCAGATAAGAATGGATTTCAAAAACAATCACGAGAGAAAAAAAACAGAATTAGTTAAGCTGGCAACAACATTCTGAACTTAAGTATCCCGAAAGTCAATCACCACTCCTCCTCTGACATTCTGATCTCTGCAATCAGTTCTGCTTGAATGCCATCAGTTGCTTAGTAGATGACTTAATTCAAATTAAAAAAAAAATGCAAAAATGGTGAAGTCAAAGCTACAAGGACCATATAGGACTAAGACCGAAATGAAAGGGACAAACACAAGTTTTACCCTGTGCACCTGTGAGTACTTCATTACATGTGTATTGATTAGTATCAATAAGTAATCTATCCACAAGAGAAACCACAACTAACCAGAAACTAACTAGATGTCCATATGATACTTCTGGCTTCTGTTACCAATATGGGTTTTTTAAACCAAAGTGTAGAGTCTGGAGAAAAGAGAACATTAAGTTCCCCTAAACAGTACAAACAGAACACCTGGTCCTAAAAAGGGTGCAAAGTTTACCCAATCAATGACAGAGGCAAAAATGCAGCAAAAGCAGCAGGTGGTTTTAAACTTACTTCAATCACCAGAAGGACAGAGAAAAAGAAAAATCTGTGATTTGTAAAGCACCCGCGTGCGGGGGGAGGCACGGGCACGCGCGCACACATACACACACAAATATTCGGCCAGAGCAGGAAACTCATACAAAGACAATCCCCAAACAAAACAAAACAACCCAACAAACCCGTTTCTTGGGCAGAAGTGCTGACAGTGAGTTGGGAACTCTAAGTCCCTGCAGACAAGTCAGTCCTGTTCACAGCACTCATTCAAGGACATAAGGAGAAGCCGAAAGAAATAGTTCTGTTTCAGGTGTGCCTTATTTACAGAAAGAAAGGTTTTTTGTTTGTTGTTTGTTTTTTTCCCTCAGAAATGTGTGCTAGAGGGAACCAAAAACTGTTGAGAGGAAAAGAAAACAAGATTTTATTTCTGGGTTTGTTATTCCCCCTGAGGACATTCCATGGTGAATGTTCAAGACTTTGTTCCTTCTCTCCTCTGGTCAATCATTTCATAAACAATACTCCGACCGGCGGGGCCCGCTGCAGCCGACTCGGGTCTCCTCCCACGACTCCACTCCACACCCCACCTTTGCAAACGGCAGGGTTCAGCTCCAGGACTGGGGGCAGCGGGCAGGTGGACAAGTGGGTGGCTACTGGGCGCCCTATCCCTTGGAGTGCACCGCTCCGCACCTCGGGCGCTCTGGAGTCGCTGCCCCTCTGGGAAGAGCGAATCAGGCTTCCTCCAGAAGCGTCCCGTGGAAGGGGCACCCCTGTGGTCGCGGGTGGTCCTCAGGCTCTGTCCCCGCCTGTCCGCGCGGGGCTCGGCTCCGCGCTCCTCTGCCTGCTCCGCGGGTCTCCAGCAGGGGTAAAGTTTCCCGCGTCTCCCACTCTTCCCCCCGGAGCCGCGGCCCCCGGCAATGGCCAGCTGGGGCTCCCCGCCCGCCCCGGGCCAGCCGGCGCGCAGCCTGTACCTCGATGTCCGCCGCGTCCTTGCTAAGCACCCGGGCCATGGCAGTGCCTACAGTCGGAGACCCTCCCTCGTCCTCGGGCTCCAGTCAGAGACGGAAGTGACAGCGCGGCTGAGCGCGAGTGGAAATAGGAGAGTCGGGCCCGCAGCGCGGCGCGGGGCGGGACGGCGACGCCCCCGGGGCGGGGCTGCGCTCGGTCCTGCGGCTCCGGGAGCCCGGCACAGCTGCCCTGGCCGCCCGGCTTCGTTGGCCGCGCGCCCGCGGTCCCGGCGGGAGGAAGGGCAGGCGCGCTGGCCTCTGCTCTCCCCACTCGGAGAGGCCGAGTTGGGCAGGCGCGGGCCAGGTACCGGGCTCTTCTGGAGACTAAGCGACGGCACTCTGCGCTCCAGGTCTCAGGCTGCCCTGGTCCTTTCTTCTGCAGGAACCTCCACAGGGACGGAAACAGTGTCTCCGGGCAACAGCATCTTCAGGAACTCCCCGGGGCTGAGGTGGTGACTCCCCCTCCACCCACCCTACAAGGAAGCGGGCCGCCGAGGAGGGCGCGTGAGTCGGGTCGGCTCAGAGGTGCCAGTCTCTCGGGGGCGCGGGGGCGAGGCGAGGGAAAACAGCCCCCGCCAGCAGCCGCGGGATTAAGTGTGTCTGGGGGTGCCTAGCCAAGGTTGCACTTTTGCAGAAGAATCCATTCTGCTGGCTATTTTTAAAAAGTATGCGTATTACTGTAAAATGGGAAGCACTTTTGAAGATCGATTCTTTATGTTTCCCTACTAAGCTTGCTAGAGAGAAGGGGGCAAATTCATTTAGAGGTGGTTCCACTCCAAAAAATATTCCACTCTTCTTTTCTCCCCTGGCTAGAAGCATCCCCGTCTCTTATAAAACTTTCTACTTGATTCTATTACAGTATGTATGGCACTTGCTAAATCCTCCTGGCTAGATTGTGACCAGCTTGGAATCAGGTATTATCCCCTTGTATCATGTTTTTGTTCGTTCACCCATCACCTTCATCAACAAATCTTTGTTTGCATCATCAAGGCGCAGGCCAGTGCCAGGTTTGCTGACAATAGTCGTGCAGAAGACGCCTCACTCTCATGGAGATCCTACTTAAAGTGAGAAATATGTTGATGTCAGCTTGGCGAATAAGAGGAATGGATCAGAATAACTTGGATGTGGGTACCTTGAGTGGTTGAGAAGGCTGTCTCTGAACAAGTCATCAGATCACTTTCCAGAGGCAGGAACTTACTATGGGACAGAAACTTATTTTAAAGATTGATTTATTTATTTGAAAGACAGAGTCACAAACAGAAAGAGGGAGAGACAGTGAGAAAGGCCTTCCATCCTCTGGTTCACTCTCCAAATGGCCCCAATGGCTTGAGATGGGCCAATCCAAAGCCAGGAGCCAGGAGCTTCTTCTGGGTCTCTCATGTGGGTACAGGGACCCAAGCACTTGGGTCATCTTCCATTGCCTTCCCAGGCACATTAACAGTAAGCTGAATGGGAAGTGGGGCAGCTGGGACGGGAACCTGTGCCCCAATGGATGCCTGCATCCCAGCCAGCAGCTTAACCTGCTGTACCACTGCATTAGCCTCAACATTTTTCTTGAATCAAATGTTGTTCATTAAACCAGAACGTTGAATAGGAACCTAGGAATAATCTTTTACTCCCTTTCGCTCACTCCATCATTTAAAGCATCCCAAAGCTATAAAAATTCAACCTCCTAAATAGATCTTGGATCATTCATTTCTCCATCTTCACACATCAAACATGGTCCATTCACCCACCATGGTCCAGGCTACTCTTGCCACAGAGTCTACTCTTACCTGCTGTGTACTCCGGGCTGAGTTTTAAACTATTAATTCAGCCACACCAAACACACAGTATACATCTTTGAAAGGCCCAGTGAGGTCAATATAATACAAACCCCCTGTTGACCTCTGAATGACTTGACTTCGCCTCCTCTCCAACCTCACCTAGGGCCACTCTTGCCTTGACTCATTATGTTCCAACCACAAAGCAACATTTTCTCTGCTTGTTCCCCCTTCTAGGTCTCAGAGAAGCCTTCACTGACCCATCTCCACCACCAATAAAATTAGACCCATTGCAGTCTCTGTCAATCTGACTCATAACACCCTATTTACAGTGAGAAACCTATCAGATGTTGTTTCCATTATATCACTGTGACTTCTGTCTTCTGCTCCAAGAAGAGCAGGCCCAATGATGTAATGGTCTAGTCCAGGACAGAACCATGAAAGACAAGAATACTTGGGGATAGGATTAACAGAGTAGACCCTCAGCCTGTTTCATGCACTAAACAGTACATTTTAGAAACCTTTCACTTCACAATGACTTCTCAGCATTCCATATGTTGCTGGTATATAAATCACCATGTCTATCAATGGGTTTCTAGTAAAAATGTGTCAAGTTAACCACTTTCCTTTTCATGGAATCATGTTCCAGAGTCAGTTGTTCCTCATCTCCCAACAGCCATAATTTACCTGCCTGCAGGCCATCTATATCCTCTTGGGGATAAATATTAAAAATATACAAGCAGAGATATATAAATAAATAAATTATAAATAAATTTTGAATTTTATATTTGGTTTTTGACTGTAACCAGTAAAAATTTGGAATCCATACATAGTTTATTTTCATAATATACATTACCTGTGAACTTTTTGCACAGATTTCAAAACTTTTTTGCACCAAAATAAATTTATTTTAATTCCATTTCCCTGAACTTTTTGAAATACCATTATGTATATATATACCCACACAAATACATATAAATGCATGAAACCTTCATACATGCACATATGCATAGACAGATTAGGTATAAAGTTACATATATATATATACAATGTATGAATAATATGACATCTATATAAGTCCATACATATGATTCCTTTGCCAGTTCAGTAAGGTTCAACTTTGAATATCCTAACCTCCAGGGATGTAGACATGTGCTCTTTAAATTATGCTTTAACACAAATAGGAATAATTACTAATCAATAGTTTGTTTTATGGGTACAAGTATTCAAGTTACCCTTAATTGTTAGATACTGTGTTTCCATACTTGTTTTTCTATTTCCATATAGTTCTCCTAAACCACCCCAGAGGATCATTCCAAAATATGCTACCTTAAAAAAACAAGAGCTTCGTGAGCACCAGTCAGCTACCAAACATGAAATTTAAACGCTATGTTAGCATCACCTCAACTTCACCAAGCAGATGTATTCTGTTCTGAAATACTTAATTAAGGTATTTAATCACATTGCTCACATGCCACACCTATGCTCTGTGATTGGTGATTGAATCTAATAATGTATTAAATTCATTGAAATTCCACACTAAACACATTTGTACCTGTAAATAATCCAAGCTGTTTAAAGCTTACTGCAAATGCATTCACACCACACTTTTTTAAAAGTTGTAAATTATGATGGCATTTGTCAAGCTGTCCCTCCATCTGGAAGCACAGTCAAATATCAGGTGTTCCACATTAGTTTTTTGCAGGCTTTGAAGAGACAGCTCATCTTTCAACCTAATGTTTACAGTACATGAATGAATAGTATTATTATTACCATAGTCAGGAGCCAGGCTTATGAGTCATCTTTAAGTTCACTTCCAAAATTTATCAAAAATCACAAATTTAGAAATAATAAAATTCTGATACCTTTACACCTTCTCATCTGCCCTGTAGTCTAGCATTAAGTTAAAAAAAAAATTAGACACTCTTTTATAGATGTTTCTTTCAAAAAGTCAGATACTTTGATTAATCATGAAACACATTTTCCCCTCTGTCTGATTTTCTAAGACCAAGTTAATTCCTATCCAAACTGACAAGGAAGATGATAACTAAATGTCACTGAGTCCAGATATTTCCAACTTTTTTACTCAAAGGTCACAAGATATATATTGTTTCATATTTTATAGAACAAACTAGGTATAATCTACTCAACTGCTTTATACTATATATCTTATATATGTATCAATGAATCTACTACTTATAAGCGCACCAGTATATTATATAAATACTGTGAAAAACACAGGCAACAGAGAAACCACAAATACTCAGGAATTTATTTGACAATTATTTATTGAATGCTATTGTTTCAGGCATCATTATAGACATTAGTGAAACCTCATTGAACAGTAAAGATATTGTCCCTGTTATCACAAACCTTCAGCCACTAATTCAAAAACACACATTTACCTTACCCTTTCATGGTTTTGAGCAAATGGTTGATCTGAATGGGGTTATTGTGAGAATCAAAATATCAAAATGTAAGAAGCAGTATTTTGTTGATTGCAAAGTGCATTATAATGTAAGTTAAATGTTTACAAAACTAAAGAGGAAATTATCCAACACTTGCATTCTGGAATAATATCATTGGTGCATGATTGTCTATGAACTTTTTAAAGTAAACAGCAGTGAATGTGAAGTATGTAGTTTTTGTTTGCTTGCTTCTGGTTTTGATATGCATTTAACTTTTTTAATTTTTGTAATGTAAAGAGAGCAGATTTCATGTATTTCATAGGTACAATTCTAAGAAGATAACCATACTCCCCCCCCCACTCCCTCCCTCAATCCACCTCCTTCCTTCCTTTCTTTTATTTTAATTTTTCATCTGACTTAAAGTTGAGGGAAAAATCTTCTAGAATAAGTGTTCCCTCAAAGGACTTCCCTCACTGCTTAGAGCCCTTTTCCTTGGGCTTGGTTTTCTTTTTCCTCACTATAAAAAGTTACCATAATTCCAGTAACTGGCATTTGAAGTAAATTTTTTTTTTGCTGGAATGTTGCTGTTTCATAATTTCAAGAATGGAAATAGAATCTTGATGTAAAGTATTCACTGTTCCTGTCGGTCACCTGTAGTGGATGCTGTCTCATGCCTCACCTATCCACACCTATTCCTCAACCCATTGAAGACTAAGGCACTCATCCCATCGCTACTGGGAATGTTCATGGTTGACAGCTCTCTGCTGAGTTCCTCTGTGCAAATTGCCCTCCGTTAATGAGTACCCACCTTCCATGCCCCTTCCAGGGTAGCAGATATCCAGTAACTATCTGATGCAGGGATATTAAGGCCTGGTCCTCTCCCCTAATTCAAGACGTCATTGAGGAGCCATCCCAACTTTAAGATGACCTAGGGGATCACCTAAGCTGTCTGGTACTTCAGCAGAGTTCAGCTTTCCCTTGTCCATCCTGCTATATTGCCCCGCCCCTAACTGGTCGCTCCTCCTTCTAATAGCACCCCCCAATAAATGAATGCCCTGCAAGCACATTGCTATCTTAAAGTCTGTTCCCCAAGGAAGCCAAACTGCACTGTTACCACTGTATGTTATTTCATGCGTAGAACACACTGCATGTAAAATGTACTGAATTATTCTGTGCATGAATATAAAAATTAATTCAGATAGTAAAATCTCATCATTTATTTCACTGTTCTGGGATATTTCTGAATCTGCTCATTTATTCTTATTGGAAACAATTATATGCCTAATATGTGCTTGGTACAGGGAAAAACACTAGAGATATCATGAGCAAAACAGAAGTGAACTCTGCTTATATACCTTGCAGATAAATTATAGATGAACATTTGCCTAGTAACCACAAAAAATGTAATATTTGCTGTGAATAAAAATATCAGGGGAGGTGAGTGTTGTGGCACAGCAGGTTAAGCTCTGCTTGCCATGCCCACATCCCATGTATCAGTTCTGGTTCAAGTCTGGCTACCCTGCTTCCAACCTAGCTCCCTGCTAATGTATCTGGGAAGCAGCATATGATGGTTGAAGTACTTGAGTTCCTGCCACCTGTGTGGGAGACACATGTGGAGTTCCTGGCTCCTGGCATCCATGGCCTATTCCTGGCTGTTGCAGCCATTCAGTGAGTGAACCAGTGGCTGGAAAGTATCACTCTCTGTCTCTTCCTTTCCATCTCTTTCTTTGTTGCTCTGCCTTTCAAATAAATAAATCTTTAAAAAAAAAAATCAAGGGAAGATCAAGTGCTGTTTCAGCAGAGGAACCTGGAAAATTAGTGAAGGGGTTCTTGAGGAAATAACTTTAAAAGGCATAAGGAGGCCAGCGCTGAGGCTCAATAGGCTAATCCTCCGCCTAGCAGCGCCAGCACCCAGGGTTCTAGTCCCAGTCGGGGCCCTGGATTCTGTCCCGGTTGCCCCTCTTCCAGGCCAGCTCTCCTATGGCCTGGGAGTGCAGTGGAGGATGGCCCAAGTGCTTGGGCCCTGCACCCCATGGGAGACCAGGAGAAGCGCCTGGCCCCTGGCTTCAGATCAGCGTGGTGTGCCGGCCGCAGCTCGCCGGCCACGGCAGCCATTGGAGGGTGAACCAACCGCAAAAGGAAGACCTTTCTCTCTGTGTCTCTCTCTCTCACTGTCCACACTGCCTGTCAAAAAATAAAAATAAAAAATAAATTAAAAAATTAAAAATAAAAGGCATAAGGAAGGAATTAAAAGTATTTCAAGCAGAGGAAAACCTCTAAAGGTACAGAACAAAAGTCTGTTGAAAGATACAAAAGAAGGCCCTGATGACTGGGGTTTGGGCAACTAATGAGAACCTGACTCAAGGTGAAGATCCAGAGATAAGCATGCCATTTGTTTTTCAGTCTTTGTTTAGGGTTATAGACTTTATCCTATAAGTAACGGGAACCTTGGAAGTTCTTTACAGCAGAGAAATGGTTTGTTCAAATATGAATTTTGAAGTGCCACTCTGATTGCAATATGTGTCTCATTGCATATTCATATGCTCACTTGGGTAAATGTGTGAAAATCAATGAAGACAAGTGATTTCTTTGCATAGGCTCAGTCATTTCCTGCACATACTAGCCTGAGTAGTAATCATACTTTTTATTAGAAACCAATATAGTTAATTTCTATTGCATATCAATACCACTGTTATTTAGCATGTTGTAACATTTGGAAATTAGATTTTTTTTCCAAATTTTATTTACTTACTGAGAGACCGAAATCTTCCATCTGCCAGTTCACTCTTCAAATGCTCACAATGGCCCAAGACCAAGCAGGACCAGAAACTCAATCCAGCTCTCCCTCCTGGTTGGCAGAAAGCCCATTATTGGAGCCATCACCACTGCCTCCCAGGATGTGCATTAGTAAGAAGCTGGAGTCAGGAGCCAGAGCCACGAATCAAGTCCAGGCACTCTGGTATGTGATGTGATGATGTGTCTGTCTTACACTTGACGCCAAATGCCCACCCCCAGATCTCTGCTTTTCAGACTGGAAAGAAAATCTATACCCCAGAACGATTTCTGTCTCTTAATCAATGGCTGTCTCTCTGTTTTCCAACCTAAAACTATAATCATCCATTTAAAATAATCTGAATAATGAGTAACATACTGTTCTTTTACTGCAGTTTATTGTCATGAGTGCCACTGTTCCCAGACTGTGAGGTCCTTGATGGTTTTGAGTGGGTCTTATATTTTTATCCTCCTTGCTTTACATAGTACCTAGTACATAGTAGGTACATAAATATTTATGAATAATTATCTTCTTGAAAAACTTCATTGCAAATAAATATTCATTATTACTCTCTAGACATGACAGCAGGGGTAGAAAGCTGAAGGGGAATAGATATCCAGTAATAATCAAATAGACACAAAGCATTTTGAGTGATTACATAAAAAGAAATACAAATCATTAATAAAAATGTGAAAATTGTGTCAATAAAACTAGTCTTCGAAGCAATACCAAAAATTTACAATGACATGATTTTTCACATATCACATTGACAAATATTTTTATAGAGTGAACAAAGATAGAAAAATTATCAGGATTCTAGGACTATCTAATGTGTAGAGACTTGGTTCAGTATATAGGTAGGGCAGTTGAGCAATACAGAACTGTCTGTGTCCATTTGGGCTGCTATAACAAAAATACCATAAACTGGGTAGAGTACAAAGAATGGAAATTCATTCCTCACAGCTCTGGAGATGGGGAAGTCCAAGATCAAGGCTCTGGCAGATTAGGTGCCTGGCGAAGGCCCCACTTTCTGGTTCCTAGCTGGTGCTTTCTGACTTTACCCTCACATGGTAGAACAGAACAGGCAGCTCAACAGGCCTCTGGTAAGGCCGTGATTCTCATTTCTGAGAGCTCTATCCTCATGATTTGGTCATCTGACAAAGGCACCACCTCCTAATATGATCACATTGGATTCTGTGATTAGGTTTCCTTATGTGAATTTGGGGAGGACACAAATATTCACATCAGAGCGACAGCCAAGCCTAAAATGTGTTTTCTCTTTGATTCAGCAACTTCATTGTTGATATTTATATTTAAAGAAAATGTTCTTGAATGTAAAAATCCACCTCAAAACATAGTTCTTCCCCGAATTGCTTGTGAGATGAAGTTGTAGAAAATATTAACAGCACGGAAATATATATATAAATCTTATATAAAACTCAAGAATATATATAGAGATTGAGGAGGAGGCATTTAGCCTCATGGTTCAGACGCCCACGTCCCATATCAGAATACCTGGGTTCAGTTTCCAGCTCTGACTCCTGATTCCACTCCTTGCCAATGTAGACCCTAGGAGGAAGCAGCAATGGCTCAGTTCCCGGTTTCAGCCTTGGCTATTGTAAATGTCTGGAAAGTGAACTGGAAGATTGGAGCTTTCTCTCTCTTTGTCTCTCTCTCTCTCTCACAAAAATACTACATATCAATAATGCAACATGATAATGTATACCTAATTATACATGGACAAACAACAAACACAGTAATTAATTATAGGATAGAGTAAAAGTAATCTTAAAAAAAAAAACCCAATTCATTAGGAACAAATACACCAAATACGTAAATATTTTATAAATGCTTTTTAAGTTTTATTTATTTGACAGAGAGCCAGAGTAAGAAAAAAACAGACATACAGACAGAAGTCCCTTCCACTTGTTCATTCCTGCAAGGTCTGCGCCGGTGCTAGTGCCAGGAGCCGGAACTTTAGCCATCATCACTGCCTCACAGGGACTGCATAGAAAAGCTGGGGTCAGGAGGTGGAGTTGGGAGTCAAACCCAAGCCCTTTAATGTGGGACATGGGCATCTTAAAAACTAGGCTCTGCTGGCGCTGGGGCTCACTTGGCTAATCCTCCGCCTGTGGCACTGGCACCCCGGGTTCTAGTCCCAGTTGGGGCACCGGATTCTGTCCCGGTTGCTCCTCTTCCAGTCCGGCTCTCTGCTGTGGTCCGGTAGTGCAGCGGAGGTTGGCCCAAGTGCTTGGGCCCTGCACCCGCATGGGAGACCAGGAGGAAGCACCTGGCTCCTGGCTTCAGATGGGCGCAGCGCAGCCATTTTGGGGGTGAACCAACAGAACAAAGACCTTTCTCTCTTCTCTCTCTCTTTCACTGTCTAACTCTGCCTGTAAAAAAAAAAAAAAAAAAAAAAACTAGGCTCAACATCCACCCCACATTTTGTAATTTTGTATGTGTGTGCTTGCAAATAAAACTGATTATTCTCACTTTGATGCTTAGCATGTATTGGACACCAAGTTTTCATATGAATTATTTTATATACCGAAACTGCCAATGCAAAATAATTTTCCATGCCATAGTCAAGGGTAAAAACAATTTTTGAGAGTTACAGAAGCTTACAAACAGAGTGATTAATACCATAATGGCCCTGGGTACAAATATTTTTAAGAATTACAGCAACTGTCAACTGGGGAGAACTACTTAACTTTTTTTTAACTGGACAAAATATTCTAAGTGTTTGAAGAATGTCCTGTTACAAAATATAATACTTGACTGTAGATTAATTTAATCTATAGAACAATAATCATGAAAATCCTTTTCTCCATATGGATCATATCTTCCTCTCTGTATGGAAACAGTCCTTGCAATGACCCCTAAGGCATGTGTGATCTAACGACTTGGTTCTCACCTTCCCCTAATTCAGGCTATTCTTACTCCAACACCACCCACACAAGTCTTTCCACTTGCTGTTCTCTCTGCTTGCAGAGATATTTTACTAGATATTCCAACAGCAGCTAGCCCCTCAGCAGCTTCGAGCATTTGCAGAAAGGTCACTTTCTCTGTAAAAATTCTCTGACCACCATATTTAGAACTGCAGCTCCCATTTCTCACACTCACTAACACCCTTTTTCTGCTTTATTTTTCTCCACAGCACATAAACAAATGACATTCAACTTGTTTTAATTATATGTCCACTCATCATCTGCCTTCTCCTACTAGAATGCAAATTACTTAAGTGCTTTGTACACTGAAGTGTCACTAGTGACTGAAATGGTGCCTGGCATATTGTAGATATTCAATAAATATTGTTAATAAATGCATGCAACAGATAACAAGCTATAGCCTCTTATTGTCTTTTTGTGCTTCTGTATTAACTTTTTATGTTCAGTAATGGAATATTTAGTTGTCTCACCCATGGTAAAAATAGGCCAAGGACAAGTGTGATGTCTAATTAACCTTTGAATCCATCAGCTTCCAGTATCTGAAATTAACAGAATGTGCTTTAAATACATTACTTAAATGAACGAATTGATTTAAAATCAACATATTTGTATAGTTTTCCAGTATAAGTCATTTCAGTGAATATTTTGATGTTTAAAATGAAATTTATCATGTATAACAGTCAGATAATCTCTAAGCTAAAATGTTACTCTGAAATATATTCCAGTAATTATTTTAACAATGCACTTGACAATACTTGATAAATAAACCATCCATGGAAAGTACCTGTTATATTTTCAAAAGATTTGAAGATATTTTCCATTTTTATGTCTTCACCACAAAGAGTTTCATTCATCTTAGTTTTACATATGTTCTGATAAATCTTTTCCCCATTATTGAAAATGTTATCCAATTGATTTTTAAAATATTTGCATCCAATTAGCAAAGTTCCAAGGCAAGTTTATTTGGTACTTGGTATCTTAGGCAGGACAGTCACTTATATTTTAATATTCTTTTAGAAGAACTGACATATGTGTATGACAAATTACGTGGGTATGTGTATACATATCTATATGTGTGTATGAGGGTTCTTCAAAAACTAATGGAAATAGAATTAAAAGATATGTTTATTTTGGCAAAAAAAATGTGAAATCTGTGCAGCCAATTGATCTTCAGAAAGATCATAGGAAATTTGTATTATGAAAATATTATGCATAAATGTAAAAATGTTGGCATCAAAAGAGAGGAGAAAGAGGAGAGAAGAGAGGAGAAAGGGGAAAGCGAGAGCGAAAGAGAGAGCAACCTTAGTTCACCCTCTAAATGCCAGCATCAGCCAAATTCGGGAGCCAGGAACTCCTCATTAGCAGGAAATTGTATTGGAAGTGGAGGCAGAACTGAAACTCGGGCACCCAGTTATGAAATGCAGGTGTCCCAAGTCGTCTTAAATCACTGTACCTCAACGCCCACCCCTAAACTTACGTTTTAATTGCATTTCCACAAACTTTCTGAAATAACCTTGTATGTTTTTAAACCATTCTACGTATTTTTCCTCTTATTACTCTAAATGGCTTGTCACATTACTCATAAATTTAGCTATCTTGTTTTAGGCTTTGATTGAAACATCTCATTTTTCTTTTTCATTTATGGGGGGGGCAATTTGGGGGGATACTGATTACTATAACTCTTCCAAGTAGCACAAATATATTTCACAATGTGATCTTTGATACATGTCCAAATGGATGTTAAAACTAAGTAAATTGAACTGCTTTTTGAGTCCCATAATTTATTCCAGCCATCTGTATCACACACATACTCACAAGTTTCTTTAAGGCTTTGTGATTTTATTTTATTTTATTTTTTTGTGCCTACCTCCAACCCAGCACCACCTTTAGGATGTAACAACATTAACATATTTCAAGATTGACTTTGGCCCCCTAAAGAACATAATACATCTTTCCGTTGAGAAACATTTTTCAACATAACTATTTGCAACTTGGAGATTAAAAAATGTGGAACCAAAAACATTCTTTTGGCATCATATTTTCTATTTAAAGGCCACCAAATGTTTCTTTCTGAGAGATTGTATTGAGTGGTTAGGATCTTGGCATCCACTATTGTTCTAGGGAAAGATTTTCCTGGCTCACACTTGTTGTTCCTGGATAATGAATGACGAGAGTACATGGACAGAGCCACCTTCCCATCTGTACTAGCCTCAATCACTATCAACTGCTGCCTTGCAACCACGTATGCTTAATCATTGCTTTTACTTACAGCTAATAAAACTAGCTGATTTCATTGATCATATACTCTATGTCCAGGACATTGCTCATAATCTCTGATTTAATTATCATAATAATCTGAATTTAAAGATAGAAGATACTGAAATTGCTGACACCTAATTTCTTTTTTTCTTTTTTTTTTGGAGGGGATGGTAGAAGTTATTAAAACAGTAATGTATAGATTTTGTTCCAAATTCAGTGTAATTTATAAAGAACATTTTTAGCTTTCTTCATGGAAAATGATACTAAATTTTGGAGTTCCCATTGTGCTAAGCAGTGCATTAGCCTTTTGATATTAATTATCATATAGTTAGGAAAACTGAGGTTTCATGATGTTAATGTTGTATCTTTAGAAAACTGATTGGTTGCAGATCTTGGATTATTGCCCAGGACTACTTCACCCAACACACTTTCCATTTTACTGTTCTGCCTTCAAATAAATATGTTCCCCTACAGAATCTACTTTTCTATTCTAGTCTATTCTAGGCTAATCCTTGCTATTCAGAGAATAATGTCTATATCAATGTTTTTCTTGCTATAAAGGAAACATATTCTTAAGCATATATTGTACATGTGACTGTATGAAGACACTTCATAACATTTGCAGAAAACAAAAAAAGAAGACAAGTTTATTTTGATGCAAAGAATCTTGAAATTCATACATAGTTTTTTTTATAATAAAGCCTTTTCATGAACTTTTGGAGGATCACATGTAGTTTACATGTATGACCATATATATTTGTAGTTAGCACATATGGTAAATCCATTGCTATGTGATGAGCTCTATCACAGATTTTTGTATGAATATAATGTGATAAATAATATTTTATCTTTGTCTCATTATTTGAACTAAGTTAAATTGCTAAACATAGAATAAAAATTTCTAAATACCTCATATGATGCGTTGATACAATACATACTTTATAATAAATTATTATGTAAATTAAAAAATTCAACTAATATGAAAAAAATAATTATTTAAAATTTGAGATAAGTTAGCCTAGAACAGATAAAGATGGCTAAGTATGAACAAATTATTATTTTTAGATAGTTCTTTAAAATAACAATTGAGAGCAACTGTTTTGTATTTTGACATCAAGTAAGGAAATAGCTTGGTAAGTTATAGACATAATAATAAAGACTTCTCTGTGTCAAAATATTGGTGTGAACTGATGAAGATGTGAAGTCTTCATACCAGGAAATATGCACTAAGAACATAAACAGACATTTGTCACAGCCCCTCAAATGCAAGATGCTAGACAATTTGATTTCATGTATTCTTCTTATAACTCTTCTTTGTTTTTCTTCCATCTTTCCCAGTCTTTCATGATAATAGTATCTTAAAACAATTCCAATTTCTGGCCTTTGTTTTTCAACACATGTGATTATAAAATTATTAGCTGCATTTCTCTCATATTCAATTATTAATAAGTGAAAGCAATAATGTATCAGCCTGTTCTCAGGAGAAATGCAGATTCCAAGATAGATTTCGTCGATAATATATACCTTAACAGACAGATAACAGCTACACTGATGGTTGAAAAACATATTTAAATCATAACTCTCTTCTGTTTAAACCTGTCAATGGCTCATCTTTGAAACTAAAGCAAAATGCATATTCCTTAAGATGGTCTGAAATAATCCAAACTACCCTCTGTCTCTGATTTCATTTCCTCCCTTTTCTCCTCTAATTCACACCACATCAGCCATGTTAGCTTTACTCATTATCCAACATCACAACTTCTCAGCTCTCTCTATTCTTTGTCATTGGGTTAATACCAGTGTGATACAATGCAGGCAACCATTCACTGATGTTGGGTTACGATTTTCCAAAATAGTGAACAACACATCAAAAGGCTTTCATTTCACTTTTTCCATTGTTTTCCCGGAATATGTGTGAATACATATACATCTGTTTTCTCCTGATCATTTCCTTCACTGTATACCTACTGATACTATACCTGTACTTGAAGACTTGTTTATTGTTATCTTCTCCTTCTATACCATCAGTGAGCATTCTCTGCAATATTGTCTAGACCTCAAATAGTGTCTGGCACATGATAGACATTTAATAAATCAACTTTTCACTTCATCTTCAATTTAAGAGTAGTTTCTGCAGTGTCAAAATATGATTAAATAAAATATTGTCCACAATGTGGCAATGGCCAAACTCAGTATATGTGTGGCTGAATACAGTGTTTTCTATCTGTATGGTGCATCATCATGGAAAGAAAGCTGTAAGCTAAAGGTGATTTGATAAGGACAAATTGCAAAAAGCATATCATTTATTCTTTCCAACACCAAATCAAGGCTTATTGTCTTGTGGTAATATATTATTTTAAAACTTACAGTGAACTTTTCTCCATATCAGAAAATGTTTTCTGTTTTTTACAAAAAATGTAATTCTGTCTCTGAAGTGAGAAGAATTTATTCCATTCCTTATCTGAGAATTTCATTTGCCATTTGCATGTTGCCTAGAATACAAATTGTACTTAGTAATCAATCAGTGTTTAATTGCCGCTCAAGTAAACCCTTGTAATCAGACTTGCTGTAAAAATGTTAAGGTGTGCAAAAAGCATAAGGTGGCATTTTCCCCTCCTTCTTATTATGCCTGTGTAACTTCCATTAATACTAATAGGAGGCACAGCTGGTCGTCAACAGGAGATTACAGGTTGCTGTTTAAATCATATTTTATTTTTATACCTTGGCAAGATTTATGTATTGAAATCAGGTGGCCAGATTTTTACTGTTGTTAAGAAATCTTTTACTCTGAAAGAATGAGATGGGGGAGGCGGAAATTGAGTCTCATATTTTTTATTTTAGGAATATAAAGACTTAAAATCCAAGCAGCAGCTTGTTCTTATACAGCAAGTCTGTCTTATTTTCTAGCACCAGCTGGAGTCCCGTTTCTAATTTGCTGTGAAGAATTAAGTGATTTGAGACCCATACCCTGGAGTATTTGACCTCCAATGTCAACCAGCTAGCGTGTATTTCCCTTGGCTGGAAAGTTTCTCCAGAATTGATTTGAACTAACATCAGTTAAAATACTCTCCAATATAGTAGTAAATATCATTGTAAATATAACTATGACTTTATAGCCATGAAAATGGATGCACTGTAGAATATTAAAGAGTTGAGGAACTTGGTGAGCCTTGGAGATCAGAAATGCTGTGATAATAGATCCTTTCACCTCCAGGTCATCACTTTGAGTCTGGCACAGTTGGTTGGATTTCCTGACTGAAGATGGTTGTTTGCAGCATATGTGTACTGTGCCAGCTCTCTCAAGCTCATTTCTTTGTGGTCAGGCCCATTTGTCATAAAATAGCTATTCTTGTTATTCTCAATTGTCACTGTGTTGACAGCCCTAGAAGAGAACAAAAGAACTAATAAAGACAAAGCCTGTACAGTATTTTCAGTACTCCAAGCACAAGTGGTCCTCTCATGCTGGTACCCTTATCTGGATTGTCCCCATTTTTCTCTCTCCCTAATCCAGTACTTCAAATTATTTCATATCTCCCTCTCCATGAATTTCCTCCCAGCAGTTCCTGTTCGCAGATTTCTCTTTTTTTTTGCTCAACTTACTTGGTACCAAACATCTGAAATCAGATATAATTAATACTAGTGTGAGTGATAGGGTCAGTAGTGCTGGATGGAATAGTACAGAGAACACCACCTTTGTGGAAAGGAAAATAAATACCACTGCTTCCAAATTTTCCTACACTACTCTGTTCTTATTCTGTCTTCATTTTTCCCTTACCCACCTTTAATTTAAGATAATCGATTGTGGGTGATACTGTGCCTAGCGAGGAGTCTGCCTGCCTGGACCTGGCAGGAGGTCCAGAGGGCAGGCACACCACGCCTCCCAGGAAGGACCCCACAACCTGATTGCTGGCAGGCGGCAGGAGTCCCAGGCACTTTTCCCCACCCCTGGCCCCTGTCAGAGGGCCTTGTAATTGCCAGTCAGGTAAACAGCTCCCTAGTGTGGTCCAGGCCCATTAGGACCACCTGGAAAGCTATCCGAGCTACGTGACCTTCAAGCTGATTGGAGAAGCATAGCGGCACCAATATCAGTTCTATCTTATAGTGATAGTGTTGTCCTGAATTAGTTACACCCCTTCTACCTGCCCTTTAAAAAGTGTGCATGGTCGTTAATAAGGCAGACATGTTCACCGAAACTTATCTCTGGTTCTTCTTGCTGAACAACGCAGCCGCCCCACCATCCCAGCAGTGCGTGGGCCTCAGGGGTCCAGCCCGCAATCGATTATGTCCTGTGAAGCCATATCCCATCCCTGATTCCATAACCTCAACTGTTTCTTTGCTTAGAAATACCACCTACTGGCAGTCTATAGTTTTGGTACCTATCTTTTGCCACTGAAAACCCTAACGTATAGGAGTATCAATCTATTCCATTAATGCATTATAACCAGGCTCATCCCATCCACATGACACTATGAAGTATATAGAAGGAAATTGAGGGAGAAGTGCCAGACATGAGATGAGATCATAAAGGTCAGCCAGGTCTATTCTGAGAATTCCTGGTTGGAAAATTAAATAGTAATTACCACTCATAACCCACTTTCCCACATGGACTATTTTTGTATGTTTTTGGTGTGCTTGGTACATTTCATGCTATTTTCAAGTGTACTGTTCATTAATTTAGCCCTGTGACTTTCAGCAGTTCCCATGCTTGGGCTTCATTGTAAAATTGCATGGTGAGACTGAGGAATAAAAATAGCTACCATGTATTGAGAAATTACACTATGCCACGCACTCCTGTGAGTGCATTATGTACATTATCTCATTCCATACTTCAATCAGTGTCAGAAAGTGGTGTGGTTTTATTACAGGAAAGTGGGCCTTCAGGAGTTTAAGTTCCTCCACTTAAAGTCACAGTGACAGAAATATCAAATTTCAAGCTGATAGTTTCAAGTCCACATCCTACTTTCTTAACAAATGTTAAACAATCTTCAAATCTTAACATTCTGCAAAATGATCCTCCTTTTTTGGCATCTGAAACTCAAGCCCAAATTCTACCACAATATATAAAGTTTGCTGTAAGAACAGACTATTCTGGGACCTGCATTGTGACTTGGTGGATTAAAGCCCCAGCCTGCAGCATTGGCATCCCATATGGATGCTGGTTCGAGTCTGGCTGCTCCGCTTCCAATTCAGCTCCTGCTAATGCAGTTGGGGAAGCAGTGGAAGATGGCCCAAGTCCTTGGGCCTCTGCTCCCACATGGGAGACTTGGAAGAGGCTCCTGGCTCCTGGCTTCAGAGTGGCTCAGCTCCAGCCATTGCGGCCATTTGGGGAGTGAACCAGCGGATGAAGATCTCCCTCGCTCTCTGTTTCTACCTCTCTCTTTCAAATGAATAAAATAATTTTAAAAAAAGACTATTCTGTGCATTCCATTCAGTACTTTCATCATACTTTAACACACACAATGGGATGAAAGAAAGCTATGTTGATATACTATTGTGTGGGGATTCTTCAAAAAGTTTGTGGAAAATGAAATTAAAATAATAAACTTATTGTGGTGCCAAAGTTTTTGAAGGGCTGGAATATGTTTTCATAATATGAATTTCCTATTAGCTATTTATTTATTTCAAAGTCAGAATTACAGGGAGAGAGAGAGAGAGAAAAAGAGAGAGAGAGATATCTTCTACCTGCTGGTTCACTCCCCAAATGGCCTCAATGGCTACAGCTGGGCCTATCCAAAGCCAGGAGCCAGGAACTTCTATTGAGTCTCCCACATGGGTCCAGAGGCCTAAGGGCTTGGGCCATCTTCACTTCTTTCCCAGGCCATAGCAGGGAGCTGGGTCAGAAGTAGAGCAGTCAGGACTCAAACTGGAGCCCAAGTAGGATGCCAGTGCTGCAAGACATGGCCTTGCCAACTGAGCCACAGCACCAGCCCCTTCTATTAGCTTTTTGATGAGCTAATTAGTGTACCAATTATTGCTGAAGTCTTTGTCAATTGCTAAAATTTTGAGCATAACCATCCAGCAATTGACTTACATATCTCTTTTTTATCTTTGACATCATAAAACCCATTATTAAGTACTCAATAAATGGTCAATAAAAACTTGGAGTTGATTTTATCATAAAATTGTAGAAGTAAGTCATGAAATTTTGAGGTTTGCACTCTTGCAGTTCTTGGTTTTAATTTGAAAGGAAAAAATATGCTATCTCAAATTACAGCACCTGAGATTGTATACAGTTCATGTCCTGGCCTTCTCATGAAAGTTTGAGGGACGTGTGATCATTATTTATTTGCATTCTATTTTTTTCTGAATGTGTAATAAAGATATAACACAAAATGGAGTAAATATGATACTGAGAATACTACCATCAATATTTTAAACTGTTTCAATTTATAGAAATATTTTATGCAGCTGGAATTATTTTAATAACCATGGTTTATAATCTTACTTTTTAAATATGATAGATATACTGTGGAGTATTCTAAATTTTTGTTTTTTCCATAATATAATAGTAAGTGTAAGTTAGATTTATATTACATGAATGAAATATCTTCTGGAGGCTCAAAACTATAAAGGTTTATATCTTGCTTATGCACAGATCCCATGTGGCTGGACAAGGGAGCCTCTTTTCCACACAGCTACTAAGACCGAGGCTACCAGAATTTCCCTTCACTTTACTGAACCTTCTGGAACATTGGTTCTCTGTAGTCACTACAGCAGGTTAAAAAGATTCAGGAATTTCTCAGTTCAAAACTAAATACTCGAACCAGAAATGACAAATGTCACTTCCACTCAGTCCTGTGACCAGAACAAGCTACATCACCCTGCATGGATTTTAAAAGGGATGAAAATTGTAATAGAAGACATGGAATATTCTGTGTAACTAAAACCCCTCAATTTCTTCTTTCAATATAATTCCTTCAGCTTTATATGCAGTAGAGATTTCTGAAAGTTTGGGATATCTTTTGTCAAGTGTTGGTAAACATAGGGCAGTTAACCTTACAGACAGGTTTACTAAAAATCTTACCTTTTTTGTTGATAATATAATTTAATTTCTATTTTCAACCCTTAATCAGTTACATGAGTACAACACAATCTCAGCCAATCCAAGGCTGTGTCTCCCTTTCACATAGAGTTGATTCTAAACCTAGGCACTTTGGAAAGGGAGGAAGGCAAGGCACCCAGCCTCCATAATTTTCATGGTCCTGTGTGATGACTGATGAAATGAGCACCATCCATTCTCTTTATGGTCCCTACAAGTGAGAACAGTCCGCTTCTATTTCCTGAAGACAGGACTTCAGAAGCCTCCTGTTGTTGCTATGCCCCTGGGGCAATATGGAGCATGCTCTTTGGGCTCCTCTAGTCACAAGGGGCTGCGTCAGGAACCAAGTGCTGTGGCAGGAGAGTATCAAACAGGCAGGGGTCAGGGTCTTTCAGAAACCCACTGCCAATGACTTCTACCTTTGATAGGAAAGATGGGGAGTGCCAGAAACTAACCAATCACATAGTTTCCCAGATTATGATGTAGTATAATCTCAGCTTTCCAAAGTAAGAAGCTAAAATTTGACTTTGTTTTTACTCAAGTTCCATTTCAACAACCCTCAACTGAAGCTATAAACTCAGTGAGTGAAGAAAAGGCAAAAATGGGGAAAAGAGATGAGAAAAATGCGTAATTATTTATCAGAGTATTCTGCCACAGCTCTTTCCATGTACATATTTCTTGCTATTGCTGTTGTTTTTCACACAGGAAGAAGTAACACTGTCTGCCAAAATAATGTCTCTTCTAGAACAAATTATGAACCTCAGAAACCCTGCTCTGTTGACCAAGTACTCCTGACTGGTTTCTTGTGTGTAAAGTTGTCTCATCCCCATGAAGGTATATCATCTAATGGAATCTGAGTGCATATATTTGTGATTAGACCCACAACCTCTGCTAGCAGTAGGCATCCCAATCATGGTCTCAACCTTAAAACTTTGCTTACAGATTTAGGTGTTCCAGAAACAAAGATATTTCAATGTATTTTTAACAGTGTGGTGGTGAGGGACATGCATTTTGGTGCACTGGGCTAAGTCATTGCTTGAGACCCCCACATCCCATATCAGAATATCTGGGATTGAGTCCTACCTCCACTTCGAATCCAGCTTCCAGGTAATGCATATCTTGGGAATCAGCAGATGATGGCTCAAGTACCTGGGGGCTCTGCCACCCTAATGGGAGGCCTAGATGGAGTACCTGGCTCCTGGCCATGGCCTTGCTTGGCTCTCAATGCTGAGGGCTTTGTAGGAGTGAATCAACTCTCCCTTTCAAATAAATTAACTTACAAAAAAAAGACAAAGTAATGGTGATAATGGACTAGTAGATTGTCATTATTTCTCTTCATTTGTTGGTAAGTTGTTGCTTAGAAGAAGCAGTTTGTCCAGCACTGGAAGCAGCTGACTCACTACTTATGTGTAATTCCCTCCCTCTCTCCATCTGGTCCCTGAGAAGGAAGCAATATCACTGTGTTTCTAAGCAGTCATTTCCCAATTATTCTGCCCATCAAACAAGTATAAATAATGCTGTTATTTTGGTGGAGGGTTTTTCAAACTGATAAGTATTTCTTGAGATATGTTTCCCCGTTATGAGGGGGAATCACACAGCAAGTGGAGGGCTTATGTTTTGGGAAGACAGTCATGGGAGAGTTGGTCATCGGTCCTGAATGGGAAATGGGAAGGGGTGGGAAGAAGTGCAGGTCTCAGGAAGTAGAGGTCTCCTGAATAAGTGGGGTCTTGGAAGGAAAAACCTCCATGGGGGGTCACTGAAAAGGTTGAGTACCAAGTTTCACTGTGGTGCGTACCTTGGGATGTTTCTGTCACAGCAAATCCAGGAAAAGAGGAAGGTGACTGTCCATTGTTGCCACAGTCATTAAAGATACCATTGTGCCTGAGCTTGAATCCTGAAAAAAATTCATAGAGCATGCAGTGGAAGATCAAAGTCTAACCATGGCATTTGTATTGTCTCTTTATTTCTTTCATAGACTTTTAGTTTTAGAAAAGTTATAAATACACAGAACAATTTCAAAGATATTGAAGATTTCCTATGCATCTCACATCTAGTTTACATCATTATATCATATTAAAAAGAAAAACGCTTTTTACTTATTTGAAAGGCAGAGTTACAGAGAAAGGAGGAGGAGGAGAGAGACAGAGAGATCTTGCATCTTCTGGATCTCTCTCCAGATGGCCACTATGGCCAGTGTCGAGCCAGGCCGAAACCAGGAGCCAGGAGCTTCATGTGGGTCTCCCACGTGGATGCAGGAGCCTAAGCACTTGGGCCAACTTCTCTGCTTTCCCAGGTGCAGGGAGCTAGATCTGAAGCAAAGCAACTGGGTCTCAAACCGGCGCCCATAAGGGAAGCTGGCATCACAGGCAGAGTCTTAAACTGCTCTTGCACAACACTGGCCCCCTTTATAACATCTTATATTAGTATTGTTCTTATGTTAGATTACTGAATCATGGGGCTGGCATTGGGTCTTAGCAGGTTGTGCCATTGGATGCAAGGCTGATACTCCATATGAGCGCCAGTTCGAGTTCTAGCTACTCTGCTTCCATCCAGCTTCCTGCTGGTGTGCTTGGGAAAGCAGCAGCAAATGTCCCAAGTGCTTTAGCACCTGCTACTCACATGGGGGATCAGGATGGAATGCCAGGCTCCTGATTTTTGTCTGGCCCATCCCCAGCCATTGTGGTCATTTGGGGAATGAACCAGAGGATGAAAGATCTTTGTCTCTCCCTCTCATCTTCTCTCCATCTCTCTCTCTTTCTCTGTACCTATACCTTTCAAATAAATAAATGTTCTTTAAAAATAATGAATTAATGAACTAATAGTGGCCCATTATCATTAAGTAGAGTTTATACTTTATTCATATTTATTTATTTTTTTAACTCATGTTTCTATTGTTGCAAAAGCCCATCATCAGGGGGCCAGTGCTGTGGTGTAGCAGGTAAAGCCATCACTTGCAATGCAAGCAACCAGTTCGAGTCCTGGCTGCTCCACTTCACATCTAGTCTCTCTGCTATGGCCTTGGAAAACAGTGGAATATGGTCCAAGTCCTTAGGCCCCTACACCAGTGTGGGAGATCTGGAAGAAGCTCCTGGCTCCTGGCTTCGGATAGGCCCAGCTCCAGCCATTGCAGCCATCTGGGAAGTGAATCAACCGATGGAAGACCTCTCTCTCTCTCTCTCTTTCTCTCTCTCTCTCTTTCTTTCTTCTCTCTGCCTCTGCCTCTCCGTAACTCTGCCTTTCAAATAAATAAATAAATCTTTTAAAAATGTAACTATAAAGAAAAGCCCATCAGTATACCATATTCCATTTCACCATCATGTTGTTACGTTTCTGCTTACTGAGGCATTTTCTCAGATTGTCCTTCTTTATAATGGTTATTACAGGTAAAGGATTCATATCCAGATTCTATAAAGAGCTCAAGAAACATTTCTCCAATGTGCCCTGATTCCTTTTATTAGAAAATTGTATTAGAAATCAAAATTTGGGCTTTGGGTTATATTTGTGATTGCTTATACTGGAGTATCATCCTAGGTCATATCTAAGCTGATACAGTAAGTATTTTTCATATACACATATCTATAAATATTATCAAATCTGTCCATAACAACACAGGTCATACTATACTTTTCCCCTTGGTTTTCTGTAATTTCCAATCTGTCATTGAGAAACCTGGCTCCCACCATCCACTTACCTAATTGTTCAATTCCAATGTATAAGTATAGAGCATATAATTGTTAATTCACTACCCCACTGGAGAGAACCTTATCAGCTGTGCTACATATTTATACAGTGCTTTCTGCCGTTAGGTTTAGAGACCACTAATATCCAAAGTTGCTTTTTTTTTTTTTTTTTTTTTTTTTGACAGGCAGATTTAAACAGTGAGAGAGAGAGAGAGAGAGAAAGGTCTTCCTTCCATGGGCTCACCCCCACCCCCTAAATGGCCACGCTGCACCAATATGAAGCCAGGATCTTCCTCCTGGTCTCCCATGGTAGGTGCAGGGACCAAGGACCTGGGCCATCCTCCACTATGCTACTTGGCCACAGCAGAGAGCTGGACTGAAAGAGGAGCAACCGGGACAGAATCCGGCGCCCCAACTGGAACTAGAACCCGGGTTACCGGTGCCACAGGTGGAGGATTAGCTAAGTGAGCTGCTGCGCCAGCTGCAAAGTTGCTTTTCAATCAGTACCTTTTCCCTGACTCCCTTCCACAGGGTTATTTCACTCATCTGTAATATAGTTAGATTCTTTGGTCACAGTTTGCATTTCATCCCAGGATTACTTGATCTTCTAAATGATTTTGTTGTAATTTGCTTACTTTAGTGTTTACTTTGCTCTGTAAAATTGCATGAATTTTGATAAATTGATTATATCAATTATCTAACTTTAAACTAACATAGTTTCATTGCCCTAAAATATCTCCTTTATTCTATTGATAGTTGAGAGTTGTGCTTTTTCAAGAATTTCAAATACATGGAGTCAAATAGTGTGTAGCTTTTCCTACTGACTTCTTTCTGTAAGTAATATGCATGCATGATTTTGAGTGACTTAATAGCTCACACCTTTTAGTCATAGAATGGCATTCCATTACCTGGATATATCACCATTTGTTTAACCTTTCACCTACTGAAGATGTCTTGGTTGATTCTAGTTTTTGGTGATGATATATAAAACTTTTATAAACAGTAATGTACAGAAATCATTTTTAGCATTATTATTGTCTTAAAATATAATTCACAACAAAAAGCATGCTTTTAAAATGTATATTTTACTCACTATGTTCTGTAACTATCATTATTATCTGATTCCACAATACTTTCAGCACCCCAGAGTGAGATTCAGTATACATTAACTATTATTCTCTAATCTCCCTTGCCTCTAGCCCTGGGAACCACCAATCTATCTTCTGCCTCTATGGTTTTAATATCTGGACATTTCATATAAATCATATCATACAATATGTCACTGTTTCTATGTGTCTTCTTTAACCTACCATGCTGTTTTTAAGATTTATCCATATTGCAGCATATATTAACATTCATTCCTCTTCCTAATTGAATATTATTTCATCACATGAATACATTGCACTTGCTTGTTCTTTCATCAGTTGACAGACATTTGCTTCCACTTTAGGCCTACTAAGAATAATGCTGCCATATGCATTTGTATACAAAATTGTACATGAACATACATTTGCATTTCTCTCAACTATATATCTAGGAGTAGAATTACTGGATCACATAGTGACTGTATGTTTCTTTGAAGAACTACCAAACTATTTTCAAAAACACCTGGACAATTTTACAGGCCCACCAGCAATGTATGAGAGTTTTGTTCTCTCTGCTTCTTCACCAACACTAGATATATTCTGTCATTTTTTATTATAGCCATTTAAGGAGTATGAAATAATATCTCATTGGGGTTTTGATTAGCATTACAGTAATGATTAATGATGTTGAGCATCTTTTCATGTATATAACATGCAGAACTGTATATAGACATAAGTTTTCAAAACAGTTTGATAACTGCCTGGAACCACTATTGTTGGATTAGATTTTTAAGATTATGGTCTCTGGTTGGGCATTGTGGAGCAACAGCTTAAGCCACCACTTGGGATGCTGCAAATAAACAAAATAAACAAAAATGAGTAACGAAGCATTTAAAAAGATTACAGTTCTTTATTTAATCAAATTAACATGATATAATTGCAATCAGTATTTGTAAATTCCTGTTTGTTCAGAGCATAAAAGAAAGCTGTTTTTTAGCCAGAGAATAAACGGTAAACTTAAGATTACTCTATTTAGTTCTTCCTGCATATAGTTAGGAGAGCTATTATGTTATAGGTGAGTTGGCAAGGTGTTGGAGTATTTCCAGTAGTCACAATGACAGTGTGAGCTACAGGTATTTAGAGTTGGAGGGTCATTTGACTGTACATTGTATGTGTGAGTCTTGCACAATTAAGAAATGTCCCAGGGCCAACGCTGTGGCGCAGCAGGTTAAAACCCTGGCCTACAGGGCTGGCAGCCCAAATGGGCACCGGTTACAGTCTCGGCAGCTCCACTTCCAATCCAGCTATGGCCTGGGAAAGCAGTAGAAGATGGAACTCGCCTGGGAGACCTGGAAGAAGCTCCTGGCTCCTGGCTTTGGATCAGCTCAGCTCTGGCTGTTGCAGTGATTGGGGAGTGAACCAGAGAATGGAATACCTTTCTCCCTCACTAGATCTACCTCTCTCTTTAACTCTGTCTTTCTAACAAATGAAAATAAATCTTTAAAGAAAAAAAAAAGAAATGTCCCATTCCAAAAGTCAGTCAACATTCAAGATGGAAATAAGAGCCAGATATATGAGTAAACTAACTGAAAAGTAGAAAATGTAAAGCATAGAGTTGGAAACTGTTAATTGACAAAAGCAAGTGAAAAAGGAAAGAGCGGTCGACTGACAACTTTCTGGGATAAGAGGTAACAAGATCTCCTTCCTAGAGTAGTCTTCAGTTTTAAATCATCTCTAGGGCCAACATGTATTACAACTTCCTTATGACAAGCCATGAGTTCCTGGAGATTCTTATTTTCTTTCTTAAATTTTGTATCTTCATCCTGGGTACCTAATATTATTTATATTAACAGTGTGTCTTTGCAATCAAAAGATGCTGTGAAGCACATTTTTTTTCCCTATAGAAATGTGGACAAAGTGGAATTTGAAGGAGGTATTCAAGTTTCCACTTTACTCTGAAGTTACTCATTTTAAGCCTTAGAATTAATGTTTGAATTGTGGCTAAAAAATGACAAGTAATTGTGGTATCTTTAAATATTAACCTGACAAGCTCATTACTTGAGATGTGTTGACTAATTATTTTTCTATGTGATGCTAATGAGTTGCTGCCTGAGATCACACAAAATTATGAAATTGAAGTCAACTTCAAATCAAATATTTGGTTAGTAGAAAGAAGCCAGTGCTTTGCATGTTTATTCCAAGCATGTGAGATATTATTGTAAAGTGTTATTAGATTTCATGAATAAGGAATTAACGTAGAAAGTGAAAACTTCTTTAACTTCCTTTGAGAATTAGAACTTAAATTGGGGTGAAGTGGAACTTTGTCAAAAGAATAACCAAGTAATACTCTGTACATACCAAAGCATTTAATTCTCATTTACTTGGATTTTGCATATTGCTGAAACGCTAAATTCATTTCCTCCCCAGTAACTGGAGATTAGAATGCGTTGTTCCATGTTCCTGGTAACCAACTCAGTAAGTAGTTATTAAGCCCTGTGGAAGTCTGTTCCATTAGTGGCCCCTAGTGGGCCAGTTTCCTGGTATTCACCCATTTTACAATCCTCTCCCCTTGAATCTGGACCAACCCAATGAAGTAGTTAAGCAAAAGAGTGTGTCAGAATGACCTTGTGCTGTCTGCAAACTCTTACTTTTCACTAATAGGAGCCCTAAACTTCTAGGCGAGAAGCTCAGTGATACTTCTAGATAGACCGTCATGTGAGAAGTGTCAAGGAGAATGAGAGGTCCTGAGACTATATACCAACAGATGCCTTGCTCTCCCTGCCTCCCTGTTGCCCACAGTTGACTTACTGGCTGAATTCCCTTGCCATAGTGACCAAGAGCAACATAAAAAGAAGAATTAGCACCTAAGTGCAGGCCAAGCTGCAAAACTGAAACAAGCTAAATAGTTGTCCTTTAAAGTCAGTGTTTAGTTTTGAAGCAATGACTAACTAAAGTACCTAATACATATCCAGCGCTATGTAATTTGCCAAGGTGATACAAAGATTAGAAGATGAAGGAGTGTTGCATGTTCGGCTTCCAGTTTTTAAGCTAGAGCCTGGTATATATATTTTTGGTTAAATTTTAGAAAAGTATGCTTTATCAAAAATATATTTCAGGTTGTCCAAAGTATGGCAAAGCGTATCAACTGTATTTTTGTGAGCTAATACATTTTCAACTTCCAAGTAGTAACTTACTGACTATTGCATTTGTCATCACATGACTACCCAACAAATCATAACTCTAATTATTGCAATAATTCAGGGAAGAGATAAATTTGGATTTTTTTGAATCACTCAAGAAAAACATGAGACACTTGGTATCATGAATGATAGGAAGGAAAGAGTTAGAATGATTCTAGCACAAAGAACAAAACAGATATATTAAGCAAGGCATGACACATTCTGCGGCATGGAAGCAAAGGTGAAACTACCATGTTAGAAGGATATTACATATGGATTTGATTTTTTATCACTCGAGGTGTGTAAGAAGAATTTTAAGAAATTATCCAAAGGTAACTTGAAAAAGAGATTTGATAATTAGGTCATATTGTAGAATTATAAATTTGGTTGCAATTTATAGCAGACAAAATCATAAAATTAATTATATTGACATGCAGTATTTTCAGCAGCTTTCTCTAATATTCAAAAGTTAAAATTCACATTTAATATTTCAAATATTAAATAATTGCAATAAATTGCAGTAAATACTGTTCTTTTTTAAAAAATTTTTAGCAGTTATTATGAATAGTACTGAACTTTCTATTTTTTTTTCAAGTCCTGGCTTTTCTTCTTCCCATCCAGCTCTCTACTATGGCCTGGGAAAGCATTAGAAGATGGCCCAAGCCCTTGGGCCCCTGCATCTATGTGGGGGATCCAGAGGAAGCTCCTGGCTCCTGGCTTCAGATTTGCTGGGGAATGGATCAGTGGATGGGAGATCTCCTCCTTCTTCCTCTTTCTATAAGTCTGCCACTCAAATAAATAAATAAATTTTAAAAAAGATTTTTATTTATTTACTTGAGTGGCAGAGTTACAGAGAGAAAGAGGAAAAAGCAGTGAGAGAAAAAGAGATTTCCCATATGTCGCACTCTCCAAATGGCTGTAAAGGCCAGGGCTCGGCCTGTGGGGAGCAACTGAGACTAGACTAAATTACTGGAACTAGGACTAATTCTATGCATCTGATCTCCCACAATATGGTGCTAAGAGAGAGAGCAAACAACTTCTACGCAGCTGCCTTGCCAATTTGACTAACAAGTGGCAGGAGCTGATCCTGCTCCTGATTGGAGGAGAGCAGCGTGCTCGGCATGTGGGCAGCAGAGCATGGATGGGTGGAAGAGGACTATAAAGGAGGAGAGAGACAACATGCACTGGAGGAACAACTGAGCAGCCCCTGAGAGAGCCCGCCGGCGGTGTGCCGCTCCTCTGTGGAAGCGGGGAAAGTGACAGGGGTGACGCCCCTCCGCGGAGGTGGGGGGGCCAGCAGCTAACCTGGGGGTGGGAGCGGCAGCTAACCCGAGACGGCGTCGTTCCTCTGCGAATGAGGGAACGGCAGCTAACCCGGGAAGAGCCGGGCAAAGAGAACAGCGCAGGGTCCAGTGTCGTTCCTCCGCGAGTGGGGGAGCGACATAATGGTGCCATGACTTGGATATGAAACCTAGGAGTGAAGAAGTGGGAAAATACCGGAGAGAGACTAGGGAGAGCCTAGGGAAAAGCCAGAGGGAAAAAGTGCCAGAAGAAGCTAGCAAAAGCCTAGGCATAGACTCAGACACGGACTGCGGGGAAAAGCTAGGAGAAATCTAAGATTGAAAGAGAAAGTGAAAGCTAGAATAAACTTAGACTTGGATAAGGACTGCGGGGAGAAACTAGGAGAAATTTAAGATTGAAAGTGAAAGTGAAAGCTAGAATAAACTTAGGCTCAGATATGGACTGCGGGGAGAAGCTAGGAGAAATCAAAGATTAAAAGTGAAAGTGAAAGCTAGAAGAAACTTAGACTTGGATACGGACTGTGGGGAGAAGCTAGGAGAAATGAGAGAAATATTGTTGGAAGAAAGCTAGGAAAAGTACCGGGAAGAGAAAAATATAAGCTAGGGAAAGTGAAGCCGCGGGGGTAGGCCGAAGCAGAGATATAAGCTAGGTTGGGATTCCTCAAGTTAGCCCGGGGAGCAAAAGGCGAAAAACTAAACTGGAAGCGGAGACATAAGCTAGGTTGGCATTCGTCAGATTAGCCCGGGGAGCAAAAGACAGGAAGCCAAACCGGAAGTGGAGACATAAGCTAGGTTGGAATTCGTCAGGTTAGCCCCGGGGAACTTAGACTGAAAACTGAACCTATAGCGGAAACATGAGCTAGGCCATGATTCGCAGAAGCCGCCGAGCGCAGAGAGAGCGCGCAGGGCAGATAGGAAGCACGGGGCTAGCACTGGAGGCTGTGGGGTGGGTGCAAAGCCGGGAAGCTGCGCAGATAAGAGAAGCGCAGGCTGAAGCCACGCAGAGCCGGGAAGCCGCTGCGGTGCGAGGTGCCGGGAACCCACGGGGATAAGAGAAACAGAAGTATAGAAGTAAAATAAGAGAAATAAGAATGCTGGGAGATAGAAGTAAAATAAGAGAAATAAGGATGCTGGGAGATAGAAGTAAAATAAGAGAAATGAGAATGCCCGGAGATAGAGAGAAATAGAGAAAAATAAAAAAGCCCTCCCCACAACATGGCAATGAGAGGGCTCGGATTTGGTCTGCCTGATTAGTAAGGTGGTAAGCACCTGCGGGCAGCTCGAGCAGAGTATGTGCCGCGGGTCACTGAAGACAGGCACATATCAACACCAATAAAAGTCTCCCCACAACATGGCAATGAGAGGGTAAGCACCTGTGGGCAACTCTAGCAGAGCAGAGCAGAGCATGCACCGCAGGGCACCGACCACAGGCACGTATCAGCGCCTAAAAACCTACCCAGAACATGGCAAAGAGAGGACCTGGATTCGGTTTGCCTGACTGGTAGGGCTGTAAGCACCTGTGGGCAACTCGAGCAGAGCAGAGTGTGCGCCACGGGGCACCGAAGACAGGCGCGTATCAACACCAAAGAATAAAAAGAAAGGGGGAACTGTGGGGAGCAACTAAGACTAGACTAAATTACTGGAACTAGGACTAATTCTATGCATCTGATCTCCCACAATATGGCGCTGAGAGAGAGCAAACAACTTCTACGCAGCTGCCTTGCCAATTTGACTAACAAGTGGCAGGAGCTGATCCTGCTCCTGATTGGAGGAGAGCAGCGTGCTCGGCATGTGGGCAGCAGAGCATGGATTGGTGGAAGAGGACTATAAAGGAGGAGAGAGACAACATGCACTGGCGGAACAACTGAGGAACATCTGAGCAGCCCCTGAGAGAGCCAGCCAGCGGTGTGCCGCTCCTCTGCGGAAGCAGGGAAAGTGACAGGGGTGACGCCCCTCTGCGGAGGCGGGGGGGGGGGGGGGGGGCCAGCAGCTAACCTGGGGGGGTCGGCAGCTAACCCGGGACGGCGTCATTCCTCTGCGAGTGAGGGAATGGCAGCTAACCCAGGAAGAGCCGGGCAAAGAGAACAGCGCAGGGTCCAGTGTCGTTCCTCCGCGAGTTGGGGAGCGACATCGGCCAAGCCAAAACCAGGAGCCAGGAGCCTCTTCCAGATCTCCCACATGGGTGGCAGGGGCCAAACACTTGAGTAATATTCTGCTGCTTTCTCAGGCACATTAGCAGTGAACTGCATTGGAAATGGAGCAGCCAGGAGTTGAACTCATGCCCAGATGGGAAGCCACTGCAGGTGACGGCTATACTGGCTAACGCCAGCCACAGCATCGGCCCTGTAAATACTGTTATTTTGAGCTTAGTCAAATTCATTAACATGATCTCTTAAATAAAATCTTCTTGACACCCCCCAATATCACTTACATTTCATGTAGCTTTCATAACCCTGAGCTCATCCACATTATGTTAAATAGGGAAATCTTTTGCACATGTAGACTTCGGAATATTGGAAAAAATTGTCTGTAATGACTTTCCTGTGCAATTTTTTATGCATGTATGTGTTTCATTTTCTCTTTTTGGTTCATTATTCTGGACATGATATTTCATATTTTGACTTAACCTTAAACAGTGAATGCTTTCTTCAGTATTTAAATGTGCCTGCTTGTGATGAGCAAAGATGTTGAAGAAAAAAATATTCCTAAGTCCTAAAGGGACAACTGAGTCAGAATGAACAAGAAAATAAAAATAATTGTGTGAATTCTCACTTTAGTCCACAGTTTTTCTTGGAGTATTCTATACTAATGTACTTCATATCATTATCTGCATTACACAGAAAGCATCACAGGGAGTTACATGTAAATAGCTTGCTATTATTGACTTTATAAGGTTTACAAACAAAAATTTTACTTATAACAAATAATATTCAGGGCTGGTGTGGTGGTGCACCAGATAAGGCCACTGCCTGAGATACTGGCATTCCATATGGGAGTACTGGTTGAAGCCGTGGCTGCTCTGATTCAGATTCAGCTCCCTGCTAATGTGCCTACAAAGGCAGCAGAAGGTGGCCCAAGTACTTGCACCCCTACTAACCAGGTGGGAGACCAGGATGCTCCTGCCTTTGGCTTGGCCCAGCCCTGGCTGTTGTGCCCATTTGTGGAAAGAACCAGCAGAAGGAACACCTCTCTCTCTCTCTCTCTCTCTCTCTCTCTGTAATTGTTTCTCAAATAAATAAATAAATCTTTAAAAAACAATATTCAGGGAGCCAGTACTGTGGTGTAGCGGGTAAAGCTGCCACCTGCAGTGCCGGCATCCCATATGGGCACCAGTTCGAGTCCCGGCTGCCCCACTTCCAATCGAGCTCTCTGCTGTGGCCTAGGAAAGCGGTGGAATATGGCCAAAGTCCTTGGGCCCCTGCACCTGCGTGGGAGACCCAGAAGAAACTCCTGGCTCCTGGCTTTGGGTCACTGCAGCTCCAGCCATTGTCACCAACTGGGGAGTGAACCAACAGAAGGAAGACCTTTATCTCTCTCTCTCTCTCTCTCTCTCTGTCTCTCCTCTCTCTGTGTAACTCTCTTTCAAGTAAGTAAATAAATCTTTGGAAAAAAAATAATATTCAGGGGCTGGCGCTGTGGCAGAGTGTGTGGGGCTGCCGCTTGCAGTGCCAGCATCCCATATGGGTGCCGGTTCAAGTCCCAGCTGCTCTTTTTCTGTTCCAGCTCTCTGCTGTGGCTTAGGAAAGCAGAAGATGGCCCAAGTGCTTGGGCCCCTGCACCCATGTAGGAAACCTGGGAGAAGCTTCTGACTCCTGGCTTTGGATCAGCCATTTGGGGAGTGAACCAATGGATTGAAGAGCTCTCTCTCTCTCTCTCTCTCTCTCTGCTTCTGCCTTTCTGTAACTCTGCCTTTCAAATAAATAAATAAATCTTTAAAAAAAATAATATTCAATGGATAGACCCTGTGCACTTTTGGCTAAAGTTAGTGCTAGAAAAGCAGATCGATTAGCCTCTAATTTGTATTCCCTGGGTTAGGATGTGTTGTAGCACACAATCTGGATATTGTATTCTATGCAACTCTGTAGAACTTGATGGGAGCTCTTCCAAAGTAGGTAAAGTTTTTTGGAAGACTTAGTATTTAGCTAAATTTTCTATATTGGTCTCAGTGCTAATTTAAGCTTGAATGGTAAGTCATGTCAATATGAGTCATTTCCTAAGATCAGAACAAATCTAATATGTGTTGCTGTGATTTGTGCTGCTATAACAAAACGGTGAGTTAGGAGCAATGCATTTCCCATTAAAATATGTGGCCATAAACTTTAATTGAATTAAAAAAAATTAAGAGTGTGGTAAATGTTTCTAAAATGCAAAATCAACATATATTCTTAGGTTTGTCTACAGTAGGATCTATATTATAAAATATGGAAATTTGTTTTTTTTTTATTTATTTTTTATTTGAAAGTCAGATTTACACAGAGAAAGGAGAGGCAGAGAGAGAGAGAGAAGTCTTCCATCTGCGGGTTCACTCCCAAGTTGGCCGCAACAGCTGGAGCTGCACCAATCTGAAGCCAGGAGTTGGGAGCTAGGAGCCAGGAGCTTCTTCTGGGTCTCCCACGTGGGTGCAGGGGCCCAAGGACTTGGGCCATCTTCTACTGCTTTCCCAGGTCATAGCAGAGAGCTGGATCGGATGTGGAGCAGCTGGGACTCGAGCCAGTGTCCATCTGGGATGCCTGCGCTGCAGACGACGGCTTTACCCACTACGCCACAGGGCCGGCCCCCTGCAAATTTCTTTAAAATCCATAAACACTTTATGTTTTTCAAAAATGTTACTCTAAATGGATATAATTGAGGTTTTAAGTATTGTTTGTGATCAAATATTAGATAGCTTTTGATTTCAGGTATTTAAATTAGAAATGCCTGTAGATTAATTTCAAAATTAAAACTCATAATCATGTTAATTCTAATTCTTTTTATTATCATAAGTGTAAAATTGTATTTTTATCTCTAAGGTAACATAATGAACCATGAATCTAAGATTTGAAAGACTGTATACTAATGAACTTATAATTCCCTTATGCATTAGGTTGGAGGATTTTTTTTTTTTTGAGAAGCATATCTGAAAGTATAAAGAATATCTTTTTACTATTTGATTAGCAGCAGAATTAGTGAGCTAGAAACATTATTCATAATACAATAGAGATGTAGGAAAGTTGGAAACCCTCCAACTGAGTATTTGGAAACAGGGACAACTTAATTGTTCTAAGGTTGAGAGACAAATTATTGATTATGTTTTCCCAGAAAAGTATTCTCTTTAAAATTAAAACTGAATTGGTTGGTATTATTTGCTAAGGAAATTCTCATAGTATGTAATGTTTGGCACAAAGTAGGTGATTGATAATATTTTTAAATTAATTTTAAGTGCAAATATGTCCATTAATTATAATCTATTGAGTATGCTGCTTTTTTAAACTTAATGAATATTAGGGTTTTAGTTTTATTTTTTCAACTTATAGATTAAACACATTCAGAAAATTTGCATGTTGATGTCATTATTGGTAATAGTATCCAATTTTCATGTTTTCTTTTATGTAAAATTAGCACAGTCTGTGTTCTGACTAATAAAACTTTGCCTCTTCCAATAAAAAATCCATGATATTTGCTTCTTAATCTTTATTGTGTTAATTTTCAAATTTCAATCTTTGATTCCTCTAAAATTTAATTTCTGGTATGATATGAAGAAGTAGTAAAAATTATCTGACTTTTAGGAAGTATTTGAGGTAATTTATTATGTAACAAATGTTTTTATCTGGGGCTGGCCCTTGGCACAGCGGGTTAAGCTGCAGTCTGCGGTGTCCACATCCCATATGGGCGCTGGTTCCAGTCTAGGCTGTTCCACTTCCAATCCATCTCCCTGCTAATGTTCTGGGAAAGCAGTGAAGGATAGCTCAAGTGGTGTGCCCCTGCACCCATGTGGGAGACCTGGAAGAAGCTAGGAGCTCCTGGCTTTGGAAAGGCCCAGTCCCAGCTATTGTGGCCATTGCGGAGTGAACTAGCAGATGGGAGATCCCTCTCACTTTCTGTCCCTCTCTCTCTCTGTCTCTCCTTCTTTCTCTATAATTCTGACTTTTAAGTCAATAAAATACATTTTTAAAACTGTTTTTATCTTTTTATGGTCTCTTTTGCACATGTGCTTTTTGAAAAAAAAAAAACCTGAATAATAAAGGTATTAAATGTTTCAAATGAAATGTTTAAAGTAATATTTCTTAAGCTATATTCATACAAATTGAAAATAAGAATTTTCTGGGCAGCATAAAAAATTGTGCTAAAACAAGTAACCTCTGTGGATAAATGAATGTGTATTTGTGTTAGTGCTGCCTTACAAATAAATGGGAAAATAGATAATATTTCTTGTAGTTGAGTGAAAATTTCAGTGTCCCAAGTTGTCCATGCGTTAAATGAGAGAATGCTTTAAATACTCAAAATCCATATTATGGTTTCATGCACTAAAGAACTCCTTTCATGGAGTGGGAGAAGCACACTCCAGTAAGCCTGGAGCAGGGAGGGGAGGAAAAAGGATCAAAGTGAATGCGGACATAGGAAGGAGAGCCATGAACTAACCCAAAGTTAATAATTTTATTATTCATTAGACAAGAAAATTACAGAATCAGAAATGCAGATAATCCACACATTTGTCACATGTGATTTAGTTTCGATTTAAAAGATGCTTCTAAATAGAGGCAGAGAAACAAGTTCAGATTTTCTGGATGATACCTGCAACTGGACGAAGCAGCAGACATGTTGGGTTCTATTCTAATCTACCACTAAATTTATAGGACCCTGTCATCAACAAGAATTTATTAACAACATAACATTGTGTGTGAACAGTACCACATTTAATGACGAAGGAATAAAGAATCATTGAACACCATGTTGTGAGTTGTGCAGTATTTTAGGAAGACGGGAAACTCCTGAGGCAGTAAGACCTGGTATCACCTGCCATGCTCGACATACATGTAACTATTACTAAGTGCTCTATTTAGCTATAGTATCATGTGGACACTTAATAAATGTTAAAAGCCAGTGATATGGAAGCATGTAGGTGAAGAAATTAAAATTGGAGGAAAATAAGTATAATTTTAATAAGTTAAGATTTCATATAGAGAAAACAATATAACAAGGGCATTATGGTTGGAAATGTGGAGCAAGATGTTGGAGTGGCCCTGATTGAGCATACGACGTAGATAGTGATCTCAAAGTCTGAAAGAGTAGATTGACCATGGTAATGGAGAATTTCAAACCTTGTGCTAAGGGGTACTAATTATCTTAAATCTATAAAATTATCAAAAATCGTTAAACATTCAAAGCCTGTCGTAATGTGATGAGATATTAGACTTTAGGAAGGAAACTGATGGAGGGTAGTCACAAGAATAGACTGAAGGTGTGGAGATAAGTTGTAAAGTTTTATAATAATACAAAGGATAGGCATTAAGAACCTGAAATAGGACAAGAGCAGAATGTATGGAAACCAACACACAGATGATATTGCAGAGTCTGAAATAAAAATATAATGCAAGTGGCTGTTAGAACAGATAAAATAAAGAAAGATATTAGTAACTACTATTTGTTACAGACTTTGACTTCTATAGTCTGGGTGAGGCCAGTGTGATGGCACAGCAGGAAAAGCAGCAGCCTGTGATGCAGGCATGCCATACTCCAGCTGCTTCACTTTTGATCCGGCTGCCTGCTAGTGACCTGGGAAAAGCAGCATCAGATTTCCCAAGAATCTGGGCCCTTGCCACCCACAAGGGAGACCTGGATGAAACTCCTAGCTCCTGACTTCTCCTGGTCCAGCGCTGGCTGGTGGGGCCATCTGGGTAGTGAATCAGCAGATGGAAGATCTTTCTCTTTCTCTGTCTCTTCCTCTCTATCTGTAACTCTGACTTTCAAAACAACAATAATAAAAACTCTGATGAGTATTATTGTCTGGAGCTTTTTTTCCTTCTCATGGCATTCTCTGGTATGGGGATAGACATCGTCAGCCCAAGAAACTAAACCGAAATGTTTCCCTACTTCTTCTATTTTCTGGAAGTGGTTGTGAAGAATTAGTGTTATTTATTGCTTGAATATTTGGGATAATCCACTAGTATTTTACATAATTTTTTATTGAAGCAATGAATTAAATTTTCTAAAAGATGTAGACCAATTCTCTGTTTTTTCTTGAGTGGGCTTTAGGGGTTTTTGTCTTTAAAGGAATCATTCCACTTCATTGAATGTATCAACAGGATTGGCAGTAATTATTTCTTTTTTTTTTTTTTTTTTTTTTTGACAGGCAGAGTGGACAGTGAGAGAGAGAGACAGAGAGAAATGTCTTCCTTTTGCCGCTGGTTCACTCTCCAATGGCCTCCACGGCTGGCGCGCTGCGGCCGGTGCACCGCGCTGATCTGAAGCCAGGAGCCAGGTGCTTCTCCTGGTCTCCCATGGGGTGCAGGGCCGAAGGACTTGGGCCATCCTCCACTGCACTCCCTGGCCACAGCAGAGAGCTGGCCTGGAAGAGGGGCAACCGGGACAGAATCCGGCGCCCCGACTGGGACTAGAACCCGGTGTGCCGGCGCTGCTAGGTGGAGGGTTAGCCTATTGAGCCGCAGCGCCGGCAGGCAATAATTATTTCTAACATTCTCTTCCTATACCTTTCATGACCATAGTGTCTGTAGCAATATGGTTCCTTTCATTTCTGACACTGGTAATTTTTATCTTTATTTTTTTTTCTTGATCAATTTGAGAAGTTCATAAAGTTTATTGATTTTGTCTAAGAATCAGCTTTTGGTTTTATTGGTTTTCCTCTACTGATTTTCTGTTTTCTAATTCACTGACTTATTTTTATCTTTACTATTTCCTTTCTTCTAGATGTGTTGAATTAAAATTTTAAAATTTCATGTCTTTTTTTTTTTTTTGGTATATGTGGGTATTTGAAAATGCCAAGGGGTCAGCGCTGTGGCACAGCAGGTTAATGCCCTGGCCTGAAGCACCAGCAACCCATATGGATGCCGGTTTGAGACCCTGCTGCTCCACTTCCAATCCAGCTCTCTGTTATGGCCTGGGAAAGCAGTAAGAAGATGGCCCAAGTCCTTGGGCCCCTGCACCCATGTGGGAGACCTGGAAGAAGCTCCTGGCTCCTGGCTTTGGATTGGCTCAGCTCCGGCCGTTGCGGCCAATTGTGGAGTGAACCATTGGATGGAAGATCTCTCTCTCTCTCTCTCTCTCTCTCTCTTTGCCTCTCCTCACTCTGTGTAACTCTGCCTTTCAAATATATAAATAAATCTTTTTTTAAAAAAAGTAAATGTCAGAGAAATGCATACTGTGAAAAATCTTTGCTGCACAAATTTCAAATTTTTTGCATGAAAATAACTATCTTTTCATTCCATTTTTCCATGAACTTTTTGACGTACACTCATATTATTTTTTAAAAGATTTATTTATTTATTTGAAAGGCAGAGTTACAGAGAAAGATCTTTCATTTGCTGGTTGGCTCCCCAGATGGCTATAGTGTTGCCCTTTCTGTAGCCAGGAGCCTGGAACTCCATCCAGGTCTCCCACCTGGGAGCAGGGGCTCAAGGATTTGGGCCACCTTCTGCTGCTTTCCCAGACGCATTAGCTCAGAGCTGGATCAGAAGTGGGGCAGCCGGGACTCGCACCAGTGCCTATGTGGAATAATGGGCATTGAAGATGGTGGCTTGACCATCTGTGCCACAACATAGTCCCAAAGTACACTCATATTCTTAAGTTAGAAATTTATAACATTCATTTGAGACCATTCTCTTTAAATAAAAGCAATTGTTCCTTTAGTTTCCCTCTAACCATGGCTTTTGCTACAAATTTTAATATGTGTTTTCTAAATTTTATAATGTCAATACTGCTTATATCCTCATTTAATCATCAGGAGAATTATTTTGCATTTACAGGGAAGATTTGATCACAATGCATTACAAATGAAGGCTCAGGAACTGGATACTCAGATGTGAGTTTTGAAATCAGCTATGCCAATGCCGTGGCGTAGTAGGTTAAGCCTCTGCCTGTAGCACTGGCATCACATATGGGTGGCGGTTCATATCCTGGCTGCTCCTCTTCCAATCCAGCTCTTTGCTTATGGCCTGGGAAAGCAGTGGAGGATGGCCCAAGTGCTTGGACCCCTGCATCGGCGAGGCAATTCAAAAGAAGCTCCTGGCTCCTGGCTCATGGCTTGTGGATATTGGGGAGTGAACCAGTGGTTGGAAAACCTTTCTGTCTCTCCTCTCTGTCTGTAACTCTGCCTCTCAAATAAATGCATAAATCTTAAAAAATAGAAAAGAAATCATATAGTCTGCTTCTAAATATCTTGCTCATAATACTATACCACATATCTTCTGTGGAATAGTTCTCAATTTCTCAGGTGTATAAAACAAAGGAAATCGATAATATCAACCAATTGTTTGAATAAGGAAGAGACACAGATTCCTTTGGAGGGGGAGGTTATACTCTGAATTGAAGCTATTGATGTAAGACATAGGGGATGTCTTTCTAAATTACTCTGTCCTTGAAATGCTCTGAAATCAGTGCCTAGGTACAATTTCATCCAGCAGAAATATATTTGTCATTTTTAACTTCTCAGTAATTTTTAGTTGAATTGGATGAAATACTGTTTCCTTTGTTTCCTTTCTATATCTTTTCATATCCAGGTGGAATCCTCAGATCTAAGAAAACAACTGGGAACAAACGGGAGAAGGTTCTCATGATGGGAGAGATTCTGAGAGGTAAAAAACTTCAGAGTACATCATAGATGACAGTGACGGAAGCCAGAAAAAATCTGGTACTTCTGCATTCGGATCAACTGCAGTTTATACAAATATATTTACATTATTTTGGAGTGAAGGAATATCAGTCATAGGTATGAAAAGATGTTCTCTCAAGTGAACAGGGGAATAAGGGGCAACATCTGATAGAAGTTGTGAAATATATGGGAAACATTTATGTATCATCCTCCACCATTAAATTCACATCTGTAAAAGCTCATTCAGAGATCACAATGGGGAAAATTGCTGGAACAATAAATTTTGCTTATCATCTAAACTGACACTTGAAGTGTGGTTAAATACTGTATTGTTTTAGAAAGAAAAAATAAATGATAACTGTCAACCCTGCTATGTGAAATAGCACTACAAAACATTAGGAAAGAAGAAATATCTGGATGACCTAGCAGATAACTTAGTTTCTGAAAAAAATCTGTCACAGGAACCAGAAGAAAATTTAGGATACAATTAGCATTCAAGTATGCAAGAAAGCATTGCTTTTTTAAAAAACAAAATGAAAGATAGACAGAGCAGCAATGTTCAGGCGGAATGGCAAAGGGTGACTTAAAAGAAAGGATTGAAAGAAAATTTAAAATTACAGTAAGAGAAAGAAAATCCAAGGACACTCCAAAATGTACAGGATAATCTTGAGACTATTTACCAGGAAGATAAGAAAATAATACTATAACAGTAGAGATTTATACAGTATATTCTTAGTATTTGATATTTCAGTTAAACATAAAAATATACTTGGAGATTTTTGAGAGTAATATCAATTCATAGATCTTTGCACCAAAAATAAATGCACATGAATCTACACAGAGAACTCATATTGATTTCATGGGTTCATGTCGGGGACCACTGCATGGCCTGAATTCTGCTGAAGGCATGCTTGGCCAGATTGCAAAGACGATCAGTAGAGTTGTGTCAGTGGCAAAGGTCATTTGTCATGATGCTGAAGCAGCTAAGGAAATGCCATGGGCTCTGGTGAACAGCAGGTGGGACGTTTACCCCAGTTAATAATTAGTCCCCCTCTAAGACCTCTCCACATTGTGATTGTTCTCTTAATCCCAACTTCCAAGCTGTAAACACCAAAACTCCCCATTGTTCCCTGTTTCGCTTTGTTTAAACTCCTTCATCTTGAGATCCTGTTTTCAGGAAGATGCATATTTTTTATGATTAATCGATCTTGTCACTGTTGATAATAAATACTTGGAGTGACCAGACACCTGGGCCTCTAGTTCTGCCTCCTCCTTTGGCAGTAGGCAGAGCCTCCCCTGGTTTCCCCACATTAAAATCTTCTATCTGGGCCGGTGCCGTGGCTCACTTGGTTAATCCTCTGCCTTGCGGTGCCAGCATCCCATATGGGTGCTGGGTTCTAGTCCCGGTTGCTCCTCTTCCAGTCCAGTTCTCTTGGGCCCTGCACCCTCATGGGAAACCAGGAGGAAGCACCTGGCTCCTGGCTTCGGATCCGAACAGCACCAGCCGTAGTGGCCATTTGGGAAGTGAACCAACAGAAGGAAGGCCTTTCTCTCTGTCTCTCTCACTGTCTAACTTTACCTGTCAAATTAAAAAAAAAAAAAAAAAGGAACACATTATTTAAAAAAAAATCTTTTATCTGAGTCTGCTTTCTTAATCTATGCGAAGCTGTTTCTCTTTTGGGTTAATCTGACACCCCACTGTGCTTGACACAACAGGTTCAAAGACCTCTTTTTTTTAAAGATTTGTTTATTTTGAGGGCTGGCACTGTGGCATAATGGGTAAAGCTGCGGCCTGCAGGGCTGGCATTCCATATGCACACTGGTTAGAGTCCAGGCATCTCCACTTCCAATCCAGCTCTCTGCTGTGGCCTGGGAGAGCAAAAGATGGCCCAGTGCCTTGGGCCCCTGCACCCACGTGGGAGACTCGGAGGAAGCTCCTGGCTCGTGGCTTCGGATTGGCGCAGCTCTGGCCATTGCGGCAAATTGGGGAGTGAATCAGCAGATGGAAGACCTCTCTCTGCCTCTCCTCTTTCTGTATAATTCTTCCAAATAAATAAAGAAATCTTAAAAAATTGTTTATTTTTTTATTTCAGAAGTAGAGTTAGAGAGAGAGGGAGAGACTTAGAGAGGTCTTTGATTTTATGATTCACTCCCCAAATGACCTCAAGGCCCAGAGCTAGGCCTGGCCAAAGCCGGAAGCCAGGACTTCCTCTGGTTCTCTCACGCGGGTGCAGGGTCCCAAGCACTTGGGCCATTTTCCTCTGCCTTCCCAGGCCAATAGCAAGAAGGGGAGCAGCCGGGACTCAACGCCAGCACTGCAGGCAGAGGCTGAGCACACTATGCGCCATTGCTGGCCCTAGGTTCCAATGTGAATGTACCTGCATCATTTAGTTCAACATTCCCTGACCAATATTACAATAAAACAAACTTGCTTCCTCCAACGCTGATGAACAACAGTATCCCCAATATTAAAATGGCAATATTAAATGGATTTTATTAATTTATTACTTTTCAGAGTCTCTTAAATGCAATGAGTTAATAATGTAGCTGTCTAAATATACTCTCTCTCTGCCAGGCACTGTTCTAGGTATTTAACATAGCAGTATATTCATTTTATAAAATTGATAATAATCCTGTAAGGTAGTACTATAATTGCTCTTATTTTACTAACATAGAGATGGAAAAAAAGTGAGATTAAATAATCTACCTTAATTGCAAACAGCTTGTAAACTGGGGAATCTGGAATACCAACAATCTGGCCCAAAGTCTGAGTTATTTACCTCTACAATAAAGACAGGAGGCAGAGAATATAGGGACCATTAAACTTTTTATTTTGAAATGAAACCATGCAGAAGTCATAGAAATAGAGTTTTATGAAACATAGTAGGGAAAACCATAATATGATTTACCAGCTAAATTGAAAAATATAGAAATATATATAAAATCTATACATACATCTACAATTATGTAATAGAAAATAAAACAATATAGGAAATATTTACAAAGCTTGATAATTAGGCAACTAAATTATCTCAATATACTCTAGGCAGAAGCTATGTTCCTTATTCTTGAAAACAACACAATAAAACTAAACGTTATTAACTCTAACACTTAGGATACAAATTTAGCTGCTGACGCACAGCCTCAAAATTATGGCCCTTAAGTGAGACTGAAGTTCATTTCTCTCTCATAAACAATTCTTCCCTAAACCGTCAGGGGAGATAGGGAAGCTCCCTGGCGTCCAGGACCCAGACTTCTGTTGCTCGTTCCACATGCCTCCACCCGCCATTTCCACCTGGGATCATGGGGTCCAGCTCCTTTCTCCTCCAGCTCCTCATTTTGGGTGTTAAGAAGAGGAAGACACACACTTATCCTTTCAGTCAGTTTCTTCCTCATTCTGTCATCTCTACTCTCTTCTCACAGAATTTAGTGACATGGCAACACTTTGCTACAAGAAGTGGTCCTCTTTCAGTGAGTGAGCCAATGCTCAGCTAACAAATTATTTCTGTATAAGATGATAACAGATGTTGGCGTACTGGGGCACCAGTAACTTCAGCTATTCTAAAAAGAAAGCTTCTCTATACTCAGATGAAAGATGAACTCATAATTACAGTTACAGTACATTTCAAACTGGTGGGACGCTTTCAAGCCTATATTCCCAAGAAAATTTATTGCTTAACTGATTCTATATTAAACAAGAGAAAAGGAAAATAAATGAATGAATGAATCATGCAGTCTAGAAGTTAGAAATAATTCTTTCAAATGAGTATAAGAAAAGCAGGGGAGAATTAATAAACATAGAATTGTAGATTAATAATTTATAAATGAGGAAAAAGACAGTTGAATGAAAAATAAATTTGAATGCTGTCTCATCAAAAGACCATTAAAAGAGAAAAACTATAGCAAATTGAATTCGATAAAAAAACAAGATATAAGCCTTTAACAATATATATGAAATAAAAATATAACCACAGATATAAAGGAAAATTAATAATATTAAATGTTTGCCAACACCTAGTTTAGTGCCTGGCATAGCACCTGACACAAGTATCCAAACTCTAATTACCAGTTACTAAGCTAATAGACCCCGCTCTACATAAGATACTTGTCCACAAAGTAGTTAATACATAAACGTAAGACCAGAATCATCTTAATATGCTAGAAATATGAAATACCGAATGAGGAGAAGGCAGAAAATCAGTATTTTCCAGGAATTCAGTGCAGTCGTTGCTTTGCAGACCCGTTCTCACGTATTTAAACTTTGGGACTAAGCTCTTTCAGAGCTGAGGAAACAGAGGTTCTAAGGGTTGATAATTTGTTCTCTCTGTTTTAAATTACGGACATGCTGTCTGCAGTTGCCAAACCTGACCGTTGATCTCCTTTTCACTGTTCTATATTTTCTTGCTTTTTTCCCCAAGACCTGTCTGCTCAGAAAAACCAGACCAAGTATAGCCGAGCAGGTCTATTTCACCCATTTTATTTATTTAAATATTGGGGATGTGTGTAAGACTTTTTGGGAGGAAGTTCTTGGCTCAATTTTTATTTTTATCTTTTTAAATCATTGTATCCAGGTGGGAAGGAACTCTCCTATGGCAGAAATTTCTTTCAGGTCTCAGAATAGGCCAAATTGTTCCTAATCAACTGATCTATTTTGTCTTTCAGACATTTGTGGGTATCATCATTGACTGTACTGCTCTCTCCTCTTGGCTGGTAGGAAGGGTAAAAAAAAAAAAGAGAGAAACCAGTTTCTAATAAGCCTATAACACAATTTTCTATACTTTTTAATACTATGTTTGATCTTATTTTCCCAACATTTTTAGTTTGATTTTTTGTTTTTATTTTATCCATGATATTTAAAATATTTTTACAATTCATTTAAATAATATGTTTACTAGTTATATGCAAATAAAATAATAGAAACTGATAATTTCCCTAACCATTTTCTTTTTTAATTAGCTGCTTTCATTACATTTTCTGCTTTCCTAGCATAGCTTATTACTAGCACTAACAATATTTCAGATGACCAATTTTACCACTACCACATATATGGTAAATATTACTATAATCGATCTATGTAGTTCTATATTAGTGAACAAGACATGCATATAGAAAGGGGGAAAAATCAAGAATGAGGCAAAAAAGCAAAAGGAAACTCCTTCTATTAGCCCGAACATCAAGAAGGCTGGTGAACAATGAAATCATGGCCGAGAGGATATGGCAAACTCAGGCTTTCTTTATTCTGACAATAATCTCAAGTTTACAGTGAAGGGTTGGAGCGGAGAAGCAGCAGTTTCAAGATGGCAGTAATCTTTGTGATAAGACAGATCGCAGTACTAGGATTCACTGTGTTGTTTTTCACTATAAAGCAAATTCCAGCTGAAAACTGGCATTAAAAATCAGTGTCCAGTACCTTGAAACCCATATCTAGCAGCCACAAGAGCTAATTTAATGGGGGAAAATATTCATTTTTCATAACATCATCAGTCTAGAAAATTCTTTTTAATTCTTACTTATTAAATATACTTCCTACTCAAAACTTTTATAAACTTTATTCATCTAGCTATTGAAGTATTTTTAGCTTAATTATCTATAAAATGTATATATAATATGCATATGATTCCTTTTTTATTTTCTGCAAAAATGTTCTTTTATTTAAATGTATGAGCATGTTATCTGCAAGTTAAGCACTTGGATGCAGCTTTTAGTGTTTCCTCTTTGCTATAGCAATCAACTCAACATTGCTTCTGGTGTGATTCGTATTGTTGGCTGAGTGAAATGGCATGCAGTGGGGCAACACACCTGTTTAGGACAACAAACAAATATTTACAACTGCATAGGTACTCTTGGTATTTTTGTTCATCTTTTCTGCAAACCTAAAATTATTCTTAAAATAAAAGATTTTTAAAAGATTTTATTTATGTATTACTATTTTTAAAGGTTTGTTTATTTATTTGAAAATCAGAATTACAAAGAGAGAGAGAGACAGAGATATCTTCCATCTGCTGGTTCACTCCCCAAATGACCATAACAGCCAAGGTTGGGCCAGGCCAAAGCCAGGAGCCTAGAGCTTCTTCCAGGTCTCTCACAGGCCTATAGGGGCCCAAGCACTTGGACCACCCTCCACTGCTTTCCCAGGCCATTAGCAAGGAGCTGGATTGGAAGTAGAGCAGCCAGGACATGAACTGGCACCCAAATGGGATGCCAGTGCTGCAGATGGAGGCTTAGCCTGCTGTACCACACCACCAGCCCTAAATAAGTATTTTTTATAAAACAACATTAAAAGTTGAAAAAATAAAGCAAATAACACATTATAAATACACTGGAAATTAATATCTAAAAACTCTCCAAGTAAATATAATTAATATATTAATGTAAAAGAGGAAAAGATGGTGAAAATTCTGAGAATTTCACCACTAAATTAGGATATGCAAACAATAAATGAATGAAAAAATTATGACTGAAAAAGTCATGTAATTTCCGGCGCTGCGGCTCACTAGGCTAATCCTCCGCTTTGCGGCACCGGCACCCCGGGTTCTAGTCCCGGTCGGGGTGTCGGAGTCTGTCCCGGTTGCCCCTCTTCCAGGCCAGCTCTCTGCTGTGGCCAGGGAGTGCAGTGGAGGATGGCCCAAGTGCTTGGGCCCTGCACCCCATGGGAGACCAGGAGAAGCACCTGGCTCCTGGCATCGGATCAGTGCAGTGCACTGGCCGCAGGGCCCTGGCCGCGGCAGCCATTGGAGGGTGAACCAACGGCAAAGGAAGACCTTTCTCTCTGTCTCTCTCTCTCTCACTGTCCACTCTGCCTGTCAAAAAAATAAAAATAAAAAATAAAAAAAAGTCATGTAATTGAAATCCAGAACTTTAAAGATGAGAATAATAGTCCAGACACAGTAGAATAGAGGTTAATAAACTAAATGATGAATAAAGGAAATATTGTAAATTGAAGCATGGGAAAAATGAACATATAGAAAATGATAAAAGACATGTTAGACATGGTGAAAGAATCACATATATATGCAGCTGGGCAGCAATGATATTTAAATACATTATAACAATAAATTTTAGAGAAAATTGGAGCAATGCACAAACCAGAGATTTCAGAAACTTGCAAAGCCTAACAATGGTATTCAAAACAACAACAACAAAAAGGTCCACAGCTTGGCATAATGTAATAAAATTGCTAAAATCCCAAACCAAAAATATATAAATTATAGAAGCAGTCAAGATAATGGAAACCTTTACTTAAGCAAGTATCATTTGTTTCTTAAGAGAAACAATAAAACTGGAATATAGTGAAATGATATCCCAAGTGTTCAAAAAGAATGTTATTCCCACAGGATATCTTATCAAAAAATTGTTATGAAATAAAATTTTCAATTAAATGAATACTGAAAGAAATTGTTGCTATCAGTTAAAAAAGAAAATCTCAGATATTAAGGAGAGGTCTGTAGACATAAGAGAGATGACCTTGGAAGGAAAAAAAAAGTAAAGTAAGGAATATGGAAAGGGCAATTATATGAGTAAGTATAAATGAATATTGATGTTAAATAATATAATAATGGGGGTGTTACAGTATATATAAAATTTAAATGAATCATATTCATGACATTAAAAAGGTAATGAAATCAAGTGAGTCAAACTACTCTAAGAGACCCCAGGGAAGCTCCTGGCTCCTGGCTTTGGATCAGCGCAGCTACAGCCATTGCGGCCATCTAGGGAGTGAACCAATGGATTGAAGACCTCACTTCTCTCTGCCTCTGTCTCTCTGTAATTTTGCCTTTCAAATAAATAAATAAATCTTAAAAAGAAAAACTACTCCATGATCCCTGTATTGGCTGGAAAGTGAAGGAGTAATAATTTACAGTCATGAATGCACATTTAAATAACTATGGCATTCACAAAATATTAAATATATAACTAACAGAGGAAATAAAATAGTAAAAAAAATATTAAGGAAGGGTGTTGGCCTCATTGTCAAGATACTTGTTAAGTTGTTCACATTCCTTATGACAGCTACTGGACTCGAGTCCTGGCTCTGATCCCCACTTCCAACTTCCTTCCAATGCACCCCCTAGGAGGGAGCAAGTAGTTGCATCCCTGACACCCATCTGGGAGATCTGGATGGAGTTCCCAGTTCCTATCTTCAGTTCCTGTCATTTCAGGCTTTTGGGAAGTGAACCAACAGATGACAGCTCTCTGTGCCTTTTGAATAAATTTTTAAAAATTTAAATAATTGCTTAATGCTAAAGAAGGTAATAAAGGACATAAAAATATCCAACAGATGAGTTATATAGAAAACAAACTATATGACATCTATCAATACCACATTAGCGAGTATATTAAATATTAAAGGATGGAATATGCTGAAAAAGATTATTAAATGAAACCCAATTATTCTGTTTGTTAGAAGTATGCCTTGGCCGGCGCCGTGGCTCAATAGGCTAATCCTCCACCTTGCGGCGCCAGCACACCGGGTTCTAGTCCCAGTTGGGGCACCGGATTCTGTCCCGGTTGCCCCTCTTCCAGGCCAGCTCTCTGCTGTGGCCCGGGAGTGCAGTGGAGGATGGCCCAGGTGCTTGGGCCCTGCACCCACATGGGAGACCAGGAGAAGCACCTGGCTCCCAGCTTCGGTTCAGTGCAGTGCACTGGCCCCAGCATGCCCGCCGCAGTGGCCATTGGAGGGTGAACCAATGGTAAAGGAAAACCTTTCTCTCTGTCTCTCTCTCTCTCTCTCACTGTCCACTCTGCCTGTCAAAAAAATAAATAAATAAATAAAAAGAAGTATGTCTTAAATAAAAAGATGCAGAAAAAGTGATTGTATAAAGATGTGGAAAGAATTAGTTTAAAAACCCATTCAAAACGAAATTAGGTATTGCATTACTGTAAGACAAAGTGAATGTTAAGACTACAAAATCTCTAAAGAAAAAAAAAATTTCATCCTGATGAAAGGTCAAACCAACAATAACATATCCAGTTTGTACATAGATCCAGTAACACACACACACACACACACACATGTGTATATGTGTATATTATAAATGTATTTGACACACATATATTTGTGTGTTGCCATAAATACATGATAAATAGGCAAAAGTTGACAGAAGTAAAAAAAGAAATGAACAATTTCAAAAGCACTAGAAAGAGTCTAATACTACAATTTAGCTGACAGAATAAAGAAAAAATTGTTAGAATGTACAACATTTGAACAACATAACAAATTACTTACTTGTATAAATTGAACAGTGCATGCAATGGTGATAAAATACACTCTATTTTAAAATGTATATTAAATATGTACAAATTCAATTTTTTAACAGATTTCATATAATTCATAATAAACAGGCCAGGCTACCAGTTACTAGACTTAAATTTTAAAATAGTAGTATAGATAACTGAAAAATCTCAAAATTTTAGAAATTAAACAATTTACTCTTTTTTTAAAAAAAGAAGGATTTTATTTATTTATTTGAGAGATAGAGTTACAGACAGTGAGGGGAGAGACAGAGAGAGAGGTCCACTGGTTGACTCCCCAAGTGGCCACAATAGCTGGAACTGGGCCGATCCAAAACCAGGAGCCAGGAGTCTCCTCCAGGTTTCCCATGCAGATGCAGGGCCCAAAGGCTTGGGCCATCTTCCACTGCCTTCCCAGGCCATAGCAGAGAGCTGAATGGAAAGAGGAGCAACCAGGACTAGAACAGGTGCCCATATGGGATGCCGGCACTGCAGGTGGAGGATCAACCTACTGCGCCCAGCAATTTACTCTTTAGTTATGCACGAGCTGTAGAAGAAATCGCAGTGGAAGTTAGCACTTTAGGCACTAACTGGTAACAATAGAGTGTGTCAAAACTTTTCTGATGTCCTAAACATGGTTTTTCTTGAGACATGTTTATAGTCTTAAATTCTTGAATTAGACAAGAAAAAGAGCTGGTAATCAATATCTGAGTTTCGATCTCAAGTGGCTAGCACAAGGGACAGTACACTAAACCCAAGAAGTAGATTAAATAAATATTAAAAGAGCATAAATCAATGATAGAAAATAAACCATTACAGAGAAAAACAACAAACTTGTTTTTGGTTTCTAAACAATAATGTTGTTCACCACCTACAGGTTTAATCAAGTAAAATAAAAGAGAAAAACAATTTACAAATACTGTGAATATTGGTTTAAAAACAAAAAATTGACCTCACCATACCTCCTATTGATATTAAAAAATAATAAAGAATATTTTGAAAGACTTTATGATAGTGATTTTAGCAATTTAGATGAAATGGACAAATTCCTTGAAAAAGTTGTCAGAAGAATAAATAGAATATTGAATAATTCTCTAGCTATTTTTAAAGATTTATTTTATTCATTTGAAAGACAGAGTTACAGAGAGAGGTAGAGACAGAGAGAGAGAGAGAGAGAGAGAGAGAGAGAGAGGTCTTCCATCTGTTAGTTCATTCCCCAGATGGCTGCAAAGACCAGTGCTGGGCCAGCCAGGAGCTTCTTGCAGGTCTCCTACATGGGTGTAGGGGCTTAAGCACTTGGGATATCCTCCGCTGCTTTCCCAGATGCATTAGCAGGAAGCTGGATCAGAAGTAGAGCAGCCAGGACTCGAACTGGTGTTCATATGGGATGCTGGTCCTGCAGACCAGGCCTTTAACCTGCTGCACCATAGCACCAGTAGCACCAGCTCCTCCCTAGCTATTTTAAAAATTGATTTAATTTTCCCTAAAAAGTAAGAGCCCCTCAAGTTGATTTCACCAGTCAATTCTTCCAATTATTTAGTAGAATATAATACCCCTATTACAGAAAATCTTCCAATAGATTCAAAAATTGGGGAAACAATTTTAATTTTTTTGTGAGGCTAATAAAATCTTGATATCAAAATCTAACAATAATATTAAAAAATTAAAGTCAAATTTTCACTTCTTTAATGAATGTAAGTGAAAAAAACTCCTGAATAAAACATCAGTAAAACAAACAAAGCAATGTGTTAAAGTGGCTCTGTTTTATTCCATGAAAAAAAAAATCAAAATTAAATCAACATAATGGCCATTCATAGAAAAAAAATCCAGAAAACCCTTAAATTATATCAAGAGATTTAAAAATTAAATGCCATATATATAAAAGACTTTTTGTAAGTTAGGAATGGATAGCGTCCTCTGTTTTGAGATAGGAATAACGTCCCAGTTAGTGCAAAAAGGCAAAAAATGAGAAATGAAAGCTATAAAGATATTACAAAAACAAATAAAGTTGTTATTTTTCACAAACTGTGATTAGATAATGTAGCATTTATATAGCAAATCCAAAATAATATCTTCCCAAATTATTATAATTCATAAGTGAGTTTTGCAAAGTGACTAAATCCAAGGTCAATATATCAAAAACAATTGTATGTCTATGTGGCAACAACAAAATATACAGTAAAAATTTTAAAAATATCTTTAAAATAGCATAAAACATATACCATGTAGAAATAAATCTAATGAAATATGTGTGAACCCTGTCTCCTGAAAATATAAAACTTTGTTGAGAGAAATTATATAAAGTCTAAATAAATGAAAGGATATATCATGTTCAAGAATTGCATGAAAAAACAGTGTTCAGGATGACCACTCTCCATGAAATGTTCTATAGATTCAATACATTCCAAATCTAGATTGTTTTCTGGTGGAAATAGATCCACTGAATCTAAGATTCCTATAGAAATGTAGAAGAGTGAAAACAGAAGGACTTTCTTGACAAGTTATGTCTTATTGGCACATTGTAGTAATTATGACTGTATGGCATTGACAAAATAATAGACAAAGGAACAGATTAGCATCCAAAACAGATTCATACTCACGTGGCCATATGACAAAGACGACATTGCAGGGCTCTGGGGAGTAAGTGTTAAATGTTCCTAATTCCAGGTAGGAAAGTTATAATTTTGACTACTATTTCATACCATACCAGAAATTAAACGTTAGAGTAATCATAGATCAAAATTTTAAAATTAAAACAACAAAGATGAACCAAATATCATAGTTTTTTTGTTTGTTTGTTTGAAGAGGCAAAGATTTATTAGGACACAGTGCTAATCTTACATAAAAAAACATGATAAACTCTGTATTAGAATCAAGTATGTAAGTTTAACTATACTAGAATTAAAGATGTCCATGATCAAAAACATCATCAGCAGAATTAAAAGCAAGACACAAAGGTAAAAGATATTTATATTATATTAAAGACATCTTCATTGCAACAAAAAAGATTATACTTCATATGAGTTAATACAGTTGAAAAATTGGCAAAGGACTTGAATAGACAATTCACAAAAGAGAATATCCAAATGACCAATGGGTACAATGAAAGTGCTCAATTACACTGATCATCAGCTTACTGCAAATTAAAACAAGCTAAATGCAAATTAATATTTGGATATCTACCATCCCACCACAATGGATATAACAAAAAATACAGACACTTCTAGTATTGGTAAGGATGTGTACAACTGAAATACAGTGTTAGTGAGATTATGAAGTGGTACAATGACTTTACTTTTAAATCATTTTATTACATATTTTTATGTGATAATATATAGAGAACAGATTGCAAGAATTTAATGGATATGATTCCAAGAATACAATGTTACTTTCCTCCGTTCCTCCCTCTTTCTTCCTTTTTTTCCTTTTTCTTTCCCGTTTTTGGTACAATGACCTTTTTAAAAAAATATTAGCCATGGCTATTTCTGTTTTCTCTTTAATATTTATTTTATTTATTTGAAAGGCAGATTTACAGAGAGGGAGAGACAAAGAAAGGCCTTTCATCCTCTGGTTCACTCCCCAGATGGCTGCAATGGCAGGGCTGAGCCAGCCTGGAGCCAGGAGCCAGGAGCTTCTTCTAGGTCTCCCCACATGGATGCAAGGGCCCAAGCACTTGGGCCATCTTCAGCTGCTTTTGTAGTACATTAACAGGAAGCTGGATTGGAAGTGGAGCAGCCAGGAATCAGTACCTTTTTGGGATGCTGGTTCTGCAGTTGGCGGCTTAACCTGCTAAGCCACAATGCTGTCCAGCTTATACAAGGACTGTCGATGATGATTGGACATTGCCTGTTAAAGCTACATTTGTGCATTATCAGTAATTCTACTTTGAATTATGCATCTAACAGAAAGGAACACATATATTCACACACAAATATATATAATTATCACAACAGCACAAAGCATTTTAGCCAAGAACTAGAAACAATTCAAATATTCATCAATCACAGAATAAAGAAATCAATTGTGGCCTATTTTATTAATGATACAAATATAATTGAACACCATAAAGTGACAAAAGTGAAACAACTGCCAACTTCACCAACATGGGCTGTACCCACGGACATAACACTGAGGAAAAGAAACCAGATAAAATCACAGATAATGCACAATTATATTACATGAAATTCAAAAACAGGCATCATGCACTGTCATGCATCTATGACTTTAGAAGTTGAGATAGTATTCTGTGGGCTATTGATTCCTTGGATAGGATGTGAAGAATCTTTCTGGGGTGATGGTAATGTTCTAGTTCTTGATCTGGAAGCGAGGTAACCAAGCATGTTAAGTTTGTGAAACTTCTTCAAGAGGGGTCCTTATGACTTTGTATTTGTATTTGTGTGTTATTTACATCAATCAAAAGATTACATAAAAACTCAATGAAAGACAATGTCTCAAAGTTATGACTACTTCATAACATCCAGTATCCCATAAGCTTTAAATAATTAGCTCATTAATTCTTTCAGAATTTTCTTGGTACAATATGTCAGTTTAAGCTGTTATGAAATTGCTATGCAGCTCTCATGGTAGCACTTAGTAAAATGCCCAAATATAAATATAGTGGGTTCAGAAGAGGAGACTACAGATTAAGATTTGGGAGATGTCAGCATGCATGGATAAAAAAAAATCCTAGAATTATTAGTTGTTGTAAGAAAAAACAACAAAATATCATTTTTTTAAAAAGTGATGAGTTGAGTGGAATTTGAACTGGCTGCCTCTTTGAGGATTCAGATCAATTGCCACAGGTTGATGACTACAGGAATGTTCACCAGAGCCCTGCCCTGATCGCTTGCCTTGGTGCTGGTTTCAGTATCTCAGCCTTAGTTGTCTGCATTCGTCGCTTCTTTTGTGGGATTCCAGGATTGCTCTTGGATTCTGATTTTCTAATCTTACTACAAGGATACCGTCTTATCGTACAGAAAGATCACTTGTGTACTACAAGTATACAGTCTGTGAATAAATTTCCCCCTATTCCCAAGAACAGAACTATCTTCCAGAACTCCAGCCCAGGAATCAGTCTCGGAGCCCATCCTTAGCTTGCAAGAGAATACCAAGGTGTCAGTGAAGCAGGTGGAAAATCAACAAAGGAAAGACATACTGATTACATGGCCACTATTTTTCCAATGTCCTATCAATTTTGCCTCTCTAGTAATTTGTTCCACATTAATGAAAATTGATTCCAGATATATGAATTATATTATGGCTTTACTGGCATCCTTCTGGGCATATATATCTTACCAACACAATTAACATGTTTTCAGACACTGAGCCTCGGGAGAAAGTTGAGGTAGCTGAAGTTCTTCTTTGACTTTAGACCTTGACTTTGTGGTGGTTTAGTCCTGTTTATCAGGAGAGTGTCATGCAAATTCTTCCAAAAATCCTCCAGTGATTTTCCTTCTTTTGTCTCCTTTTTTTCATTTCCTTTTTTGTTTCATTTTCTTTGTTTCCTTCCCAAAGTTTGAGTTTCCACATAATATGTGTATCTTCATGGCATATAATCATTTTCCACTAATCTCATTTATTTACTCTTTTCTGCTAATATTGAGAAACATTCCTTCAGATTGAACTTAGCGAAACATTTTTTTAAATTTCACAATCATTTCTGCATTAAATACATCCTCTTCATGGAATATAGAGCAAGCAGCTCTCTGACTGTTTTTCTTTTTTACATTTGTTAGTATGTCTTAACTTACAGCCCCTTCAGATTTCAAGTAGAACTGTGAAAATCTTCTTTATCTTATTGGCATTTTGCTGAATGCTTTGTGCCACAAATAAGAAGAACCAATTTTAGAAATTACACAAGAAATCCATTCTTGCTGAATTTAAGAGAGGTTAAAAAATATCTTTCACTCTAAAAGTATTCAGGAAGGGATAAATGTTTAAAAGATCAATTTCATAATAGGCAAGAAATGTCTGACATCTGGTTAGTGGGAAGGGGGATGAAAGAAAAAAAAAACTTCATGATTTAAATTCTGAATCCTTACAAATTTTAAATATTCTAAACCTATTATAACACTATTCTCCCTTCTCCCCTCATGGTGTGTATGTGTGTGTGTGTGTGTGTGTGTACTTTTATTCCTTCCCTCTGTCTCTATTCTTAGCCCTTAAATCCTTTACTCAGAGCCCGAGCCTAGCTGTAGCAGTGAGGACTGTAACAGCAATTTGCCAATGTTCTGTAGGCTCTTTAGCTTGCTACAACTGACTACCAGCAAAGACAGGGCTCGGGCCTCAGCTCTCAGAGAAAACATGAGGGCACTTGTATTCAGATTTGTATGAGTGAGAGCAGATTGAGTTGGTGCAGGAATGAAGGATGCTGAGCTGTTTCTGCACTACCTGAGCTCTGCCTGTAACCACCCACATTCCCAGCCACTTGCTTCCTGGTAATAAGATGCAAGGAGAAAGGCTTTAACAAGAATTCACACCATCGCGTAGCAAGGCCCTGGACGCTGCCACTGGCACCGCCACCTCCACGGTCATAAATTTAGGAACTCCTACACACTGGTCAAAAACTGACCTAAAGGCAGTGTGTCGGCTTATTGGCTGTGCAGAACACATGGAGGCTTTGGTTTCTCCAGCCTATGCCTGGGGCCGGGCAGCAGACACAACCCAGTAACTTAGGGAGTTAATGCTGCATGGACAGGCTATAACCACTGAAAGGAAACAGAAAGAGCCTGCAAATAAATTGTTTGCCTTCCCTTCCCGTGAATGAACTTGTCCAAGTTGCAATGATTTCATATGGCTTCTCTGGAGACTTCCCACAACAGTTAGCAAGTCAGTTGTGGGGCAAAGCTGTGAAAAAGTCAGAAACATACTCCTTAGCTTCAGTATTCACTTCTCCTTTGCTTCTCTGGCATTGTATCCCAAGCAAGCTGTAGTAAATAAACTTTTGCCTTAAGATCTCTTTTCTAGGGAAGCTTATGCAAAGCATGCGTTATGTATCAACAAAAAAGACAGTATCAGACTGACTGTTCTAAATACCTACAACTGCAACCTAAGGGCAGGGAGAAGTCGAAAGAAGCATGGAAACATACTTAGCAGGAAAATGATCAGTTTTTAAGAGTAACTTTATTCTTTGAGAGGGAGGAAGAAACGAAAGGAGAGAGGGAGGGTAGGGAGGGAAAAGCTAAAGGAGTGAGCTCGCATGTACTGCTTCACTCTGCAAATGCCTACAGTGCCTGTAGTTGGGCCAAGAGTGGAGCAGGGAGCTGGGAACTCAGTCCAGGCTCCCACATGGGTGGCAGGGACCCAATGACTTGAGACATCACTGCTGCTTCCAAAGTCTGCATTAGTGAGAAGATAGAATTGGGAGTGGAGCCAGGACTTAAACCCAAGTACTCCAAAATGAGATGCAAGTGTCTTAACTGGAATCTTGATCACCAGGCCTAATGCCTAACCCCACATACTGTTTTTGCTTGTGTGTTTTTTAAAAAAAACAGCTATTGTGGGGGCAGGCATTTGATTTTGTGGTTAACATGCCTGTACCCTGTTATTAGATTACCTGGATTTGATACCCACTCCACTTCTGATTCCAGTAACGTTGATGACCCAAGGCAGTGTTGACGGCACAAGTAATGAATTCCTACAACTTTGTGGGAGAACCACATTCAGTTCCCAGCTCCTGCTTTCAGTCCTGGCTGTGGGACATAAACACATTAGTGGAATGAACCCATGGATGGGATTTTCTCTCTCTCTCTCTCTCTCTCTCTCTCTCAAATAATTTTAAGGAATCGGTGTTGTGGTACAGAGTGTTAAGCTGTTGCCTGCAATGCTGGTTCCCATATGAGCTCCTATTGGTGTCCCAGGCTCCTTCACTTTTGATCCACCTCCCTGCTAATGCAATTGGACAGCAGCAGAAGATGGCTCAAGTTCTTGGGCCCCTACAACCAAGTGGGATAAACTTCTTGGTTCCTGGCTTTGACCTGGCCCAGCACTGGCCATTACAGCCATCTGGAGAATGTACTAGTGGATTTAAGATCTGTCTCTGTCTCTCTGCCTTTTAAATAAAATAAATGTTTAAAAAGTTGTTTTAAAAGATTTATTTTATTTATTTGACAGGCAGAGTTACAGAGAGAGGTAGAGATAGAGAGAGAGGTCTTCCATCTGCTAGTTTACTCCCCAGGTGGCCACAACAGCCGGAGCTGTGCTGATCCAAATCCAAGAGCCAGGAGCTTCTTCTGGGTCTCCCACATGGGTGCAGGGGCCCAAGGATTTGGGCCATCTTCTACTGCTTTTGCAGGCCAGCGCAGAGAGCTGGATTGGAAGAGGAGCAGCCGGGACTAGAACCGGTGCCCATATGGAATGCCGGCGCTTCAGGCCAGGGCGTTAACCTGCTGCGCCACAGCACTGGCCACAAAAAGTTATAAAAAATTTTGTAAAAAAAGCACTGTAGTTCTTATTAAATACAAATAACATAGGATTTAGTGAATTAAGAAAGCAGAGTAAGTAAAATGGTGAATAAAACATAATTTAAAAAATCACAAATATTTAATAATTCCTGTATGGGACAAATAAAATATCTTCAATATATGCACAACAAAAATGACTGAAACAATAATGACAAAGTGAGAAATCTATTATCATGGAGACTTCCTATCATTTCCTTCAATTATTGATACGTTAATCAAAAATAAGTTGAAAAATACAGATAATTTGAAGACAGCAAACTTTTAACAATTTTTTAAAAATGAGAAAGAACCAAATTCTCTTGACAAATAACTGAAAATAAAATTTTATAGTTAGTCAGTGACATATTACAAAACTATGAAAATGAAAAATTAGAGCTGTATGTAGCAAATAATGAACATAATCTTGAGCTAGAAAATCATTGCACCCCACATAGACTAGTACCATAAGACAAAGGTCAAAATCTCTATGAAAAGGCATTTATGATAGGAATTATTTTACAAAAACAAGGAACGATGAACCCAACATCCAGGATGCTGGTGACTCTTTGGGTTTAGTTGCAGCATAGCGTTTGGCAGGAAGCATATGAACAGCTGCAGTGATAGTAGTAATATTCTGCCTCCTGAGCTGAGTGAAGGGATCACTACTGATTCATTTTCATGCTTTATTGCTTTTATGTAAGCTGCAAATATTATTTTATGCATTAAGTACCATATAATAAAATAACACAAAAAATTGGTTTTAAATAATTTGTCTAACAGGTAGAGCAAGATATACCTTTAGGTACTGATAAATTTATTTAGGAAAATGAATACCAACAATTTAATTATTCAGTATTATTTATTACATGTCTTGAATTTGGTGTAGAGATTGTATTTTGAGGAGTCTTCAAAAAGTTCATGGAAATGCACATTATTAACAAACAATGAACTTTAAGATTTTTTGTATCAAAATAAACATAACTTTTAATTCCTTTCTCCATGAAGTTTGTAAGTACCCTTGTATTACTCTGTGTATCATAGATTCTCAGTAAAGAAAATAGTAGGGGCAGGTGTGGCACTGCAGGTTAAGCCACTGCTCAGGACACCCACCCCCAATATCAGAATCCTTGGTTCAAGTCCTGACTCCTCTGCTTTGGATCCAGCTTCCTGGTAATACATTCTGCAAAGCATAAAATGGCTCAAGTGCTTGGCACACCGCTACTCACATGGGAAACCCAGACTGAGTTCTGGGCTCCTTGTTTCAGCCTGGCCCAGGCTAAGCTGTTGTAGCCACTTAGGAACTCAGCGAGTAGCTGGAATTCTTTCTCTCTCTCTCTCTCTCCCTCTATCTCTCTCATCACTCTGATTTCAAATTAATAAATAAAAACTTTTTAAAAAGTAACTTTTTTAACTTTTATTTAATGAATATAAATTTCCGAAGTACAGCTTATGGATTACAATGGCTTCCCCCCCATAACGTCCCTCCCACCCGCAACCCTCTCCTTTCCCACTCCCTCTCCCCTTCCATTCACATCAAGATTCATTTTTGATTCTCTTTATATACAGAAGATCAGTTTAGCATACATTAAGTAAAGATTTCAACAGTTTGCTCCCACACAGAAACATAAAGTGAAAAATACTGTTTGAGTACTAGTTATAGCATTAAATCTCAATGTACAGCACACTAAGGACAAAGATCCTACATGAGGAGTAAGTGCACAGTGACTCCTGTTGTTGACTTAACAAATTGACACTCTTGTTTATGGCATCAGTAATCACCCTAGGCTCTTGTCATGAGCTGCCAAGGTTATGGAAGCCCCCTGAGTTCACTGACTCTGATCATATTTAGACAAGGCCATGGTCAAAGTGGAAGTTCTCTCCTCCCTTCAGAGAAAGGTACCTCCTTCTTTGATGACCCAGTCTTTCCACTGGGATCTCACTCGCGGAGATCTTTCATTTAGGTTTTGTTTTTTCCCCAGAGTGTCTTGGCTTTCCATGCCTGAAATACTCTCATGGGCTTTTCAGCCAGATCCAAATGCCTTATGGGCTGATTATGAGGCCAGAGTGGTGTTTAGGACATCTGCCATTCTATGGGTCTGCTGTGTATCTCACTTCCCATGTTGGATCATTCTCTCCCTTTTTTATTCTATCAGCTAGTATTTGCAGACACTATTCTTGTTTATATGATCCCTTTGGTTCTTAGTCCTATCATTATGATCAATTGTGAACAGAAATTGATCACTGGGACTAGTGAGATGGCATTGGTATATGCCACTTTGATGGGATTGAATTGGAATCCCCTGGTATGTTTCTAACTCTACCGTTTGAGGTAAGTCAGCTTGAGCATGTCCCGAATTGCACATCTCTTCCCTCTCTTATTCCCACTCTTATATTTAACAGCGATCACTTTTCAGTTAAGTTTCAGCACATAAGAAGAATTGTGTATTGATTACAGTATTCAACCAAAAGTATTAAGTAGAACAAACAAAAAAATACTAAGAGGGATAACATATTAAGTTGCTCATCAACAGTCAGGGTGAGGGCTGATCAAGTCACCGTTTCTCATAGTGTTCATTTCACTTTAACAGGTTTCCTTTTTGGTGCTCAGTTAGTTGTCACCTATCAAGGAGAACAAGTGGTATTTGTCCCTTTGGAATTGGCTTATTTCACTCAGCATAATGTTTTTCCAAATTCCTAACAGGGATCACTTTTCAGTTAAAATTTAATCACCTAAGAATAATTGTGTGTGAATTACAGAGTTCAACCAATGGTACTAGAACAAAAAAAAAATACTAAAATGGATAATGTATTACATTGTACATCAACCATCAGGACAAGAGCTGATCAAGTCACTGTTTCTCATAGTGTCCATTTCACTTCAACAAGTTTCCCCTTTGGTGCTCAGTTAGTTGTCGCCGATCAGGGAGAACAGAGCTATTAGGCAAGAAAAAGAAATTAAAGGGATACAAATTGGGAAGGAAGAACTCAAACTATCCCTCTTTGCAGATGATATGATTCTTTATTTAGGGAACCCAAAGAACTCTACTAAGAGGTTATTGGAACTCATAGAAGATTTTGGCAAAGTAGCAGGGTATAAAATCAATGCACAAAAATCAACAGCCTTTGTATACACAGGCAATGCCACGGCTGAGGAAGAACTTCTAAGATCAATCCCATTCACAATAGCTACAAAAACAATCAAATACCTTGGAATAAATTTAACCAAGGATGTTAAGGATCTCTACGATGAAAATTACAAAACCTTAAAGAAAGAAATAGAAGAGAATACCAAGAAATGGAAAAATCTTCCATGCTCATGGATTGGAAGAATCAACATCATCAAAATGTCCATTCTCCCAAAAGCAATTTATAGATTCAATGCAATACCAATCAAGATACCAAAGACCTTCTTCTCAGATCTGGAAAAAATGATGCTAAAATTCATATGGAGACACAGGAAACCTCGAATAGCTAAAGCAATCTTGTACAACAAAAACAAAGCTGGAGGCATCACAATACCAGATTTCAGGACATACTACTGGGCAGTTGTAATCCAAACAGCATGGTACTGGTACAGAAACAGATGGATAGACCAATGGAACAGAATTGAAACACCAGAAATCAATCCAAACATCTACAGCCAACTCATATTTGATCAACGGTCCAAAACCAATTCCTGGAGTAAGGACAGTCTATTCAATAAATGGTGCTGGGAAAATTGGATTTCCATGTGCAGAATCATGAAGCAAGACCCCTACCTTTCACCTTACACAAAAATGCACTCAACATGGATTAAAGACTTAAATCTACAACCTGACACCATCAAATTATTAGAGAGCATTGGAAAAACCCTGCAAGATATAGGTACCGGCAATGACTTCTTGGAAAACACCCCAGAAGCACAGGCAGTCAAAGCCAAAATTAACATTTGGGATTGCATCAAATTGAGAAGTTTCTGTACTGCAAAAGAAACAGTCAGAAAAGTGAAGAGGCAACCCACAGAATGGGAAAAAATATTTGCAAACTATGCAACTGATAAAGGGTTGATAACCAGAATCTACAAAGAAATCAAGAAACTCCACAAGATCAAAACAAACAACCCACTTCAGAGATGGGCCAAGGACCTCAATAGACATTTTTCAAAAGAGGAAATCCAAATGGCCAACAGACACATGAAAAAATGTTCAAGATCACTAGCAATCAGGGAAATGCAAATCAAAACCACAATGAGGTTTCACCTCACCCCAGTTAGAATGGCTCACATTCAGAAATCTACCAACAATGGATGCTGGAGAGGATGTGGGGAAAAAGGGACACTAACCCACTGTTGGTGGGAATGCAAATTGGTTAAGCCACTATGGAAGTCAGTCTAGATTTTCCTCAGAAACCTGAATATAACCCTACCATTCAACCCAGCCAACCCACTCCTTGAAATTTACCCAAAGGAAATTAAATTGGCAATCAAACAAGCTGTCTGCACATTAATGTTTATTGCAGCTCAATTCACAATAGCTAAGACCTGGAACCAACCCAAATGCCCATCAACAGTAGACTGGATAAAGAAATTATGGGACATGTACTCTATAGAATACTATACAGCAGTCAAAAACAACGAAACCCGGTCATTTGCAACAAGATGGAGGAATTTGGAAAACATCATGCTGAGTGAATTAAGCCAGTCCCAAAGGGATAAAAAGTAACTTTTAAAATGATAATTTGATTCAATTTAATGATATTGCTCTCCAACTTTACTTCATTATTTTTTTAACATAGAGGACTGTAGAGTAATATCCAAGGAAATTCAGCATGGTTTATCTAATTGTGTTTAGTACTGTAACCATAATTTGTAAACTGCTGGTCAACACGTGGTAAAGAATTTCTCAGTGTAAAGGAATGCCAACAGCATTGGATCTCATTTAAATATTCTTCCTTGAACTGCCATATGCCATATATTCTCCCATACCTGCCTACTATTGGTATAGACAGTGCACAGGGCTATAATAAAAAGACAAGCTTAGCAAAAAATGAAGATGAAGTGCTACTCTGTTCAAATACAGCAAACAGTTAAAGGCCTATCTATAGTGTATAACAAACACATGCGATAAGAGATAACATGAGGATTGCTTAACTGGTTCCAAACAGACCTTGAATTTATTCATTTATTAGCTATGCGACCTTGACATGCTTACTTATTATTCCTCTGCCATGTTTTCTGCATTCGAAGAATAAATATAGTATAACACTTAGCTTAGAGGTTTGTTGTGAATATTAAATAATTTATGTAAAGTTCCTAATAAAATGGCATGTTTGTTAATTATAAACACTCTGTAATTCTAAAGTGTGGTCATTATTACGATATGGCTCAGGGTGCTGATATCTGTGACCAGCTTCTATCTCAAAAAAGAAAC